>NW_028124526.1:0-66403 GCF_965194825.1 Balaenoptera physalus
ACCATTACAACAGAAAGCATAATATATCTAGGACGCAGCCTACCTAAGGAGACAAAAGACCTGGATGCAGAAAATTATAAGACACTGATGAAAGAAATTAAAGGTGATACAAACACATGGAGAGATATGTCATATTCTTGGATAGGAAGAATCAACATTGTGAAAATGACTCTACTACCCAAAGCAAGCTACCGATTTAATGCAATCCCTATCAAACTACCACTGGCATTTTTCACAGATCTAGAAGCAAAAATGTCACCATTTGTATGGGAACACAAAAGACCCCGAATAGCCAAAGCATTCTTGAAAGCGAAAAATGGAGCTGGAGGAATCAGGCTCCCTGACTTCAGACGATACTGCAAAGCTACAGTAATCAAGACATTATGGTACTGGCACAGAAACAGAAATATAGATCCAAGGCACAGGATAGAATGCCCAGAGATAAACACACGCACTTATGGTCACCTTATGTTTGATAAAGAAGGAAAGAATATAGAGTGGGGAAAAGACAGCCTCTTCAATAAGTGGTGCTGGGAAAACTGGACAGGTACATGGAAAAGTATGAAATGAGAACACTCCCTAACCCCATACTCAAAAATAAACTCAAAATGGATTAAACACCTAAATGTAAGGACAGGCACTATCAAACTCTTAGGGGAAAACATCAGCGGAACACCCTATGACAGAACTTACAGCAAGATCCTTTTTGACCACCTCCTAGAGAAATGGAAATAAAGACAAAAATAAACAACCGGGACCTAATGCAACTTCCAAGATTTGCACAGCCAACGCAACCATACGCAAGACGAAAAGACCACCCTTAAAATGGAAGAACATATTTGCAAAGGAAGCAACTGACAAAGGATTCATCTCCAAAATTTACAAGCAGCTCATGCAGCTCAATATCAAAAACAAAAAAAAACCCAATCCAAAAGTGGGCTGAAGACCTAAAGAGACATTTCCCCACAGAAGATAGACAGATTGCCCACAAACACATGAAAGAATGCTCCTCATCATTAATCGTTACGGAAAGGCAAATCAAAACTACGAGGAGATATCATCTCACACCGGTCAGAATGGCCATCATCAAAAAATCTAGAAACAATAAAGGCTGGAGAGGGTGTGGAGAAAAGGGAACACTCTTGCACTGTGGGTGGAAATGTAAATTGATACGGCCACTATCGAGAACATTATGGAGGTTCCTTAAAAAATAAGACTATAACTACCATACGACACCGGAATCCCAGTATTGGGAATATACCCAGAGAAAACAGTAATTGAAGAAGACACATGCACCCTAATAGTCATTTCAAAATTACTTACAATAGCCAGGTCATGGAATCAACCCAAGTGCCCATCGACAGACGAATGATAAAGAAGTTGTGGAATGGATAAAGAAGTTGTGGTACATATATACAACGGAATACTACACAGCCATTCAAAGGAAGGAAATTGAGTCATTTGTTGAGACGTGGATGGATCTAGAGACTGTCATACAGAGTGAACTCAGTGAGAAAGAGAAAAACAAATATCGTATATTAACGCACGTATGTGGAACATAGAGAATGGTACAGATGAACCGGTTTTCAGGGCAGAAGTTGAGACACAGATGTAGAGAAGCTGACGGATGGACAACAAGGGGGGTAAACCACAGTGGGTTGGGGATGGTTGTCTGCTGACTTGGAAGATGGGTTTGACATTTATACAATGAGGTATTTAAAACTGATGACTGATGTTAAAAAATTAAAAATAAGAATGTAATTAAAGTTAAAAAAATAAAAACGTGAAAAGAATATGAAAAAAATGGACATGTTATACTTTGTTGAAAGGAACGTACAATATTGCAAACATTTTGCAAAATACCTTATGTTTTCTTCAAAAATTACACAGGTAGTTAACCTATGACCCTATAATTCCACTGGTGGGCATAACACAAGTGTTTTAGCCTGCGTTCTACAGAGAAAGAGAACTCACTACCTTCCTGGGGGTGGAGGGGGAGGAAAGGGAGCAAAAGAGCTAGAGAGAGAGATTGAGCTTGAGAGATTATATTGAATTGGCTTAACGTATTGTGAGGACTGGGAAGTCGAAAATATTCAGGGAAATCTGACAGACTGGAGACTGAGGAAACAGGTGATCAGGCAGAATCGCGCTTTTCCTTGAAAGAGCAGTCTTTTCTCTGACAGACTTGTAGACTGAACAAAAGATAAAGCCTCATCCCACATTAGGCAGGGAGCATTTATCTGCTAGGGCTGCCAGGAGAAAGTAACAGGGATTACATATATTAATGGAAATTAGGACATTGATATATACAGAGAGAGTAAGAAGACAAACATAGCCATCTCCAATCCAAGGACACCAATCGTACTGAATTAGGGCAAAACCTGATGGCCTCATTTTAACTTCATTACAGTACTAAAGACCCTATCTCCAGAGACTGTGGATTCTATTTGCAACGTGATTGTACTGAAGGAAGAAAATTCCGTCCAAAACACACACTCCTGTGGTCTCCCAAATTTCATGTTCTTTTTTGCACGAGAAATGCATTCACTTCATGAAATCCCATCCTAAAAGTCATTCTGGCAACAACTCTAAATGCCAACTCTTATTTAAAAAGCATCTCTAGCTGTTGAACCCTGAAGGCAGACAACCTGTTTGCTTTCAAAACACAATGCTGGAAAGAAGAAGTAAAGCTGTCACTGTTTGCAGATGACATGATACTATATATACGGATTCCTAAAGAGGCTACCAGGAACATACCAGAGGTAATCAATGAATTTGGTAAAGGAGCATGATACAAAATTAGTGTACTGAAATCGCTGGCATTCGTATATACTAATGATGAAACATCTGAAAGTGAACGTAAGAAAACCCTCCTCTTTACCATTACAACAGAAAGCATAATATATCTAGGACGCAGCCTACCTAAGGAGACAAAAGACCTGGATGCAGAAAATTATAAGACACTGATGAAAGAAATTAAAGGTGATACAAACACATGGAGAGATATGTCATATTCTTGGATAGGAAGAATCAACATTGTGAAAATGACTCTACTACCCAAAGCAAGCTACCGATTTAATGCAATCCCTATCAAACTACCACTGGCATTTTTCACAGATCTAGAAGCAAAAATGTCACCATTTGTATGGGAACACAAAAGACCCCGAATAGCCAAAGCATTCTTGAAAGCGAAAAATGGAGCTGGAGGAATCAGGCTCCCTGACTTCAGACGATACTGCAAAGCTACAGTAATCAAGACATTATGGTACTGGCACAGAAACAGAAATATAGATCCAAGGCACAGGATAGAATGCCCAGAGAGAAACACACGCACTTATGGTCACCTTATGTTTGATAAAGAAAGAAAGAATATAGAGTGGGGAAAAGACAGCCTCTTCAATAAGTGGTGCTGGGAAAACTGGACAGGTACATGGAAAAGTATGAAATGAGAACACTCCCTAACCCCATACTCAAAAATAAACTCAAAATGGATTAAACACCTAAATGTAAGGACAGGCACTATCAAACTCTTAGGGGAAAACATCAGCGGAACACCCTATGACAGAACTTACAGCAAGATCCTTTTTGACCACCTCCTAGAGAAATGGAAATAAAGACAAAAATAAACAACCGGGACCTAATGCAACTTCCAAGATTTGCACAGCCACCGCAACCATACGCAAGACGAAAAGACCACCCTTAAAATGGAAGAACATATTTGCAAAGGAAGCAACTGACAAAGGATTCATCTCCAAAATTTACAAGCAGCTCATGCAGCTCAATATCAAAAACAAAAAAAAACCCAATCCAAAAGTGGGCTGAAGACCTAAAGAGACATTTCCCCACAGAAGATAGACAGATTGCCCACAAACACATGAAAGAATGCTCCTCATCATTAATCGTTACGGAAAGGCAAATCAAAACTACGAGGAGATATCATCTCACACCGGTCAGAATGGCCATCATCAAAAAATCTAGAAACAATAAAGGCTGGACAGGGTGTGGAGAAAAGGGAACACTCTTGCACTGTGGGTGGAAATGTAAATTGATACGGCCACTATCGAGAACATTATGGAGGTTCCTTAAAAAATAAGACTATAACTACCATACGACACCGGAATCCCAGTATTGGGAATATACCCAGAGAAAACAGTAATTGAAGAAGACACATGCACCCTAATAGTCATTTCAAAATTACTTACAATAGCCAGGTCATGGAATCAACCCAAGTGCCCATCGACAGACGAATGATAAAGAAGTTGTGGAATGGATAAAGAAGTTGTGGTACATATATACAACGGAATACTACACAGCCATTCAAAGGAAGGAAATTGAGTCATTTGTTGAGACGTGGATGGATCTAGAGACTGTCATACAGAGTGAACTCAGTGAGAAAGAGAAAAACAAATATCGTATATTAACGCACGTATGTGGAACATAGAGAATGGTACAGATGAACCGGTTTTCAGGGCAGAAGTTGAGACACAGATGTAGAGAAGCTGACGGATGGACAACAAGGGGGGTAAACCACAGTGGGTTGGGGATGGTTGTCTGCTGACTTGGAAGATGGGTTTGACATTTATACAATGAGGTATTTAAAACTGATGACTGATGTTAAAAAATTAAAAATAAGAATGTAATTAAAGTTAAAAAAATAAAAACGTGAAAAGAATATGAAAAAAATGGACATGTTATACTTTGTTGAAAGGAACGTACAATATTGCAAACATTTTGCAAAATACCTTATGTTTTCTTCAAAAATTACACAGGTAGTTAACCTATGACCCTATAATTCCACTAGTGGGCATAACACAAGTGTTTTAGCCTGCGTTCTACAGAGAAAGAGAACTCACTACCTTCCTGGGGGTGGAGGGGGAGGAAAGGGAGCAAAAGAGCTAGAGAGAGAGATTGAGCTTGAGAGATTATATTGAATTGGCTTAACGTATTGTGAGGACTGGGAAGTCGAAAATATTCAGGGAAATCTGACAGACTGGAGACTGAGGAAACAGGTGATCAGGCAGAATCGCGCTTTTCCTTGAAAGAGCAGTCTTTTCTCTGACAGACTTGTAGACTGAACAAAAGATAAAGCCTCATCCCACATTAGGCAGGGAGCATTTATCTGCTAGGGCTGCCAGGAGAAAGTAACAGGGATTACATATATTAATGGAAATTAGGACATTGATATATACAGAGAGAGTAAGAAGACAAACATAGCCATCTCCAATCCAAGGACACCAATCGTACTGAATTAGGGCAAAACCTGATGGCCTCATTTTAACTTCATTACAGTACTAAAGACCCTATCTCCAGAGACTGTGGATTCTATTTGCAACGTGATTGTACTGAAGGAAGAAAATTCCGTCCAAAACACACACTCCTGTGGTCTCCCAAATTTCATGTTCTTTTTTGCACGAGAAATGCATTCACTTCATGAAATCCCATCCTAAAAGTCATTCTGGCAACAACTCTAAATGCCAACTCTTATTTAAAAAGCATCTCTAGCTGTTGAACCCTGAAGGCAGACAACCTGTTTGCTTTCAAAACACAATGCTGGAAAGAAGAAGTAAAGCTGTCACTGTTTGCAGATGACATGATACTATATATACGGATTCCTAAAGAGGCTACCAGGAACATACCAGAGGTAATCAATGAATTTGGTAAAGGAGCATGATACAAAATTAGTGTACTGAAATCGCTGGCATTCGTATATACTAATGATGAAACATCTGAAAGTGAACGTAAGAAAACCCTCCTCTTTACCATTACAACAGAAAGCATAATATATCTAGGACGCAGCCTACCTAAGGAGACAAAAGACCTGGATGCAGAAAATTATAAGACACTGATGAAAGAAATTAAAGGTGATACAAACACATGGAGAGATATGTCATATTCTTGGATAGGAAGAATCAACATTGTGAAAATGACTCTACTACCCAAAGCAAGCTACCGATTTAATGCAATCCCTATCAAACTACCACTGGCATTTTTCACAGATCTAGAAGCAAAAATGTCACCATTTGTATGGGAACACAAAAGACCCCGAATAGCCAAAGCATTCTTGAAAGCGAAAAATGGAGCTGGAGGAATCAGGCTCCCTGACTTCAGACGATACTGCAAAGCTACAGTAATCAAGACATTATGGTACTGGCACAGAAACAGAAATATAGATCCAAGGCACAGGATAGAATGCCCAGAGATAAACACACGCACTTATGGTCACCTTATGTTTGATAAAGAAGGAAAGAATATAGAGTGGGGAAAAGACAGCCTCTTCAATAAGTGGTGCTGGGAAAACTGGACAGGTACATGGAAAAGTATGAAATGAGAACACTCCCTAACCCCATACTCAAAAATAAACTCAAAATGGATTAAACACCTAAATGTAAGGACAGGCACTATCAAACTCTTAGGGGAAAACATCAGCGGAACACCCTATGACAGAACTTACAGCAAGATCCTTTTTGACCACCTCCTAGAGAAATGGAAATAAAGACAAAAATAAACAACCGGGACCTAATGCAACTTCCAAGATTTGCACAGCCAACGCAACCATACGCAAGACGAAAAGACCACCCTTAAAATGGAAGAACATATTTGCAAAGGAAGCAACTGACAAAGGATTCATCTCCAAAATTTACAAGCAGCTCATGCAGCTCAATATCAAAAACAAAAAAAAACCCAATCCAAAAGTGGGCTGAAGACCTAAAGAGACATTTCCCCACAGAAGATAGACAGATTGCCCACAAACACATGAAAGAATGCTCCTCATCATTAATCGTTACGGAAAGGCAAATCAAAACTACGAGGAGATATCATCTCACACCGGTCAGAATGGCCATCATCAAAAAATCTAGAAACAATAAAGGCTGGAGAGGGTGTGGAGAAAAGGGGACACTCTTGCACTGTGGGTGGAAATGTAAATTGATACGGCCACTATCGAGAACATTATGGAGGTTCCTTAAAAAATAAGACTATAACTACCATACGACACCGGAATCCCAGTATTGGGAATATACCCAGAGAAAACAGTAATTGAAGAAGACACATGCACCCTAATAGTCATTTCAAAATTACTTACAATAGCCAGGTCATGGAATCAACCCAAGTGCCCATCGACAGACGAATGATAAAGAAGTTGTGGAATGGATAAAGAAGTTGTGGTACATATATACAACGGAATACTACACAGCCATTCAAAGGAAGGAAATTGAGTCATTTGTTGAGACGTGGATGGATCTAGAGACTGTCATACAGAGTGAACTCAGTGAGAAAGAGAAAAACAAATATCGTATATTAACGCACGTATGTGGAACATAGAGAATGGTACAGATGAACCGGTTTTCAGGGCAGAAGTTGAGACACAGATGTAGAGAAGCTGACGGATGGACAACAAGGGGGGTAAACCACAGTGGGTTGGGGATGGTTGTCTGCTGACTTGGAAGATGGGTTTGACATTTATACAATGAGGTATTTAAAACTGATGACTGATGTTAAAAAATTAAAAATAAGAATGTAATTAAAGTTAAAAAAATAAAAACGTGAAAAGAATATGAAAAAAATGGACATGTTATACTTTGTTGAAAGGAACGTACAATATTGCAAACATTTTGCAAAATACCTTATGTTTTCTTCAAAAATTACACAGGTAGTTAACCTATGACCCTATAATTCCACTAGTGGGCATAACACAAGTGTTTTAGCCTGCGTTCTACAGAGAAAGAGAACTCACTACCTTCCTGGGGGTGGAGGGGGAGGAAAGGGAGCAAAAGAGCTAGAGAGAGAGATTGAGCTTGAGAGATTATATTGAATTGGCTTAACGTATTGTGAGGACTGGGAAGTCGAAAATATTCAGGGAAATCTGACAGACTGGAGACTGAGGAAACAGGTGATCAGGCAGAATCGCGCTTTTCCTTGAAAGAGCAGTCTTTTCTCTGACAGACTTGTAGACTGAACAAAAGATAAAGCCTCATCCCACATTAGGCAGGGAGCATTTATCTGCTAGGGCTGCCAGGAGAAAGTAACAGGGATTACATATATTAATGGAAATTAGGACATTGATATATACAGAGAGAGTAAGAAGACAAACATAGCCATCTCCAATCCAAGGACACCAATCGTACTGAATTAGGGCAAAACCTGATGGCCTCATTTTAACTTCATTACAGTACTAAAGACCCTATCTCCAGAGACTGTGGATTCTATTTGCAACGTGATTGTACTGAAGGAAGAAAATTCCGTCCAAAACACACACTCCTGTGGTCTCCCAAATTTCATGTTCTTTTTTGCACGAGAAATGCATTCACTTCATGAAATCCCATCCTAAAAGTCATTCTGGCAACAACTCTAAATGCCAACTCTTATTTAAAAAGCATCTCTAGCTGTTGAACCCTGAAGGCAGACAACCTGTTTGCTTTCAAAACACAATGCTGGAAAGAAGAAGTAAAGCTGTCACTGTTTGCAGATGACATGATACTATATATACGGATTCCTAAAGAGGCTACCAGGAACATACCAGAGGTAATCAATGAATTTGGTAAAGGAGCATGATACAAAATTAGTGTACTGAAATCGCTGGCATTCGTATATACTAATGATGAAACATCTGAAAGTGAACGTAAGAAAACCCTCCTCTTTACCATTACAACAGAAAGCATAATATATCTAGGACGCAGCCTACCTAAGGAGACAAAAGACCTGGATGCAGAAAATTATAAGACACTGATGAAAGAAATTAAAGGTGATACAAACACATGGAGAGATATGTCATATTCTTGGATAGGAAGAATCAACATTGTGAAAATGACTCTACTACCCAAAGCAAGCTACCGATTTAATGCAATCCCTATCAAACTACCACTGGCATTTTTCACAGATCTAGAAGCAAAAATGTCACCATTTGTATGGGAACACAAAAGACCCCGAATAGCCAAAGCATTCTTGAAAGCGAAAAATGGAGCTGGAGGAATCAGGCTCCCTGACTTCAGACGATACTGCAAAGCTACAGTAATCAAGACATTATGGTACTGGCACAGAAACAGAAATATAGATCCAAGGCACAGGATAGAATGCCCAGAGAGAAACACACGCACTTATGGTCACCTTATGTTTGATAAAGAAAGAAAGAATATAGAGTGGGGAAAAGACAGCCTCTTCAATAAGTGGTGCTGGGAAAACTGGACAGGTACATGGAAAAGTATGAAATGAGAACACTCCCTAACCCCATACTCAAAAATAAACTCAAAATGGATTAAACACCTAAATGTAAGGACAGGCACTATCAAACTCTTAGGGGAAAACATCAGCGGAACACCCTATGACAGAACTTACAGCAAGATCCTTTTTGACCACCTCCTAGAGAAATGGAAATAAAGACAAAAATAAACAACCGGGACCTAATGCAACTTCCAAGATTTGCACAGCCACCGCAACCATACGCAAGACGAAAAGACCACCCTTAAAATGGAAGAACATATTTGCAAAGGAAGCAACTGACAAAGGATTCATCTCCAAAATTTACAAGCAGCTCATGCAGCTCAATATCAAAAACAAAAAAAAACCCAATCCAAAAGTGGGCTGAAGACCTAAAGAGACATTTCCCCACAGAAGATAGACAGATTGCCCACAAACACATGAAAGAATGCTCCTCATCATTAATCGTTACGGAAAGGCAAATCAAAACTACGAGGAGATATCATCTCACACCGGTCAGAATGGCCATCATCAAAAAATCTAGAAACAATAAAGGCTGGACAGGGTGTGGAGAAAAGGGAACACTCTTGCACTGTGGGTGGAAATGTAAATTGATACGGCCACTATCGAGAACATTATGGAGGTTCCTTAAAAAATAAGACTATAACTACCATACGACACCGGAATCCCAGTATTGGGAATATACCCAGAGAAAACAGTAATTGAAGAAGACACATGCACCCTAATAGTCATTTCAAAATTACTTACAATAGCCAGGTCATGGAATCAACCCAAGTGCCCATCGACAGACGAATGATAAAGAAGTTGTGGAATGGATAAAGAAGTTGTGGTACATATATACAACGGAATACTACACAGCCATTCAAAGGAAGGAAATTGAGTCATTTGTTGAGACGTGGATGGATCTAGAGACTGTCATACAGAGTGAACTCAGTGAGAAAGAGAAAAACAAATATCGTATATTAACGCACGTATGTGGAACATAGAGAATGGTACAGATGAACCGGTTTTCAGGGCAGAAGTTGAGACACAGATGTAGAGAAGCTGACGGATGGACAACAAGGGGGGTAAACCACAGTGGGTTGGGGATGGTTGTCTGCTGACTTGGAAGATGGGTTTGACATTTATACAATGAGGTATTTAAAACTGATGACTGATGTTAAAAAATTAAAAATAAGAATGTAATTAAAGTTAAAAAAATAAAAACGTGAAAAGAATATGAAAAAAATGGACATGTTATACTTTGTTGAAAGGAACGTACAATATTGCAAACATTTTGCAAAATACCTTATGTTTTCTTCAAAAATTACACAGGTAGTTAACCTATGACCCTATAATTCCACTAGTGGGCATAACACAAGTGTTTTAGCCTGCGTTCTACAGAGAAAGAGAACTCACTACCTTCCTGGGGGTGGAGGGGGAGGAAAGGGAGCAAAAGAGCTAGAGAGAGAGATTGAGCTTGAGAGATTATATTGAATTGGCTTAACGTATTGTGAGGACTGGGAAGTCGAAAATATTCAGGGAAATCTGACAGACTGGAGACTGAGGAAACAGGTGATCAGGCAGAATCGCGCTTTTCCTTGAAAGAGCAGTCTTTTCTCTGACAGACTTGTAGACTGAACAAAAGATAAAGCCTCATCCCACATTAGGCAGGGAGCATTTATCTGCTAGGGCTGCCAGGAGAAAGTAACAGGGATTACATATATTAATGGAAATTAGGACATTGATATATACAGAGAGAGTAAGAAGACAAACATAGCCATCTCCAATCCAAGGACACCAATCGTACTGAATTAGGGCAAAACCTGATGGCCTCATTTTAACTTCATTACAGTACTAAAGACCCTATCTCCAGAGACTGTGGATTCTATTTGCAACGTGATTGTACTGAAGGAAGAAAATTCCGTCCAAAACACACACTCCTGTGGTCTCCCAAATTTCATGTTCTTTTTTGCACGAGAAATGCATTCACTTCATGAAATCCCATCCTAAAAGTCATTCTGGCAACAACTCTAAATGCCAACTCTTATTTAAAAAGCATCTCTAGCTGTTGAACCCTGAAGGCAGACAACCTGTTTGCTTTCAAAACACAATGCTGGAAAGAAGAAGTAAAGCTGTCACTGTTTGCAGATGACATGATACTATATATACGGATTCCTAAAGAGGCTACCAGGAACATACCAGAGGTAATCAATGAATTTGGTAAAGGAGCATGATACAAAATTAGTGTACTGAAATCGCTGGCATTCGTATATACTAATGATGAAACATCTGAAAGTGAACGTAAGAAAACCCTCCTCTTTACCATTACAACAGAAAGCATAATATATCTAGGACGCAGCCTACCTAAGGAGACAAAAGACCTGGATGCAGAAAATTATAAGACACTGATGAAAGAAATTAAAGGTGATACAAACACATGGAGAGATATGTCATATTCTTGGATAGGAAGAATCAACATTGTGAAAATGACTCTACTACCCAAAGCAAGCTACCGATTTAATGCAATCCCTATCAAACTACCACTGGCATTTTTCACAGATCTAGAAGCAAAAATGTCACCATTTGTATGGGAACACAAAAGACCCCGAATAGCCAAAGCATTCTTGAAAGCGAAAAATGGAGCTGGAGGAATCAGGCTCCCTGACTTCAGACGATACTGCAAAGCTACAGTAATCAAGACATTATGGTACTGGCACAGAAACAGAAATATAGATCCAAGGCACAGGATAGAATGCCCAGAGATAAACACACGCACTTATGGTCACCTTATGTTTGATAAAGAAGGAAAGAATATAGAGTGGGGAAAAGACAGCCTCTTCAATAAGTGGTGCTGGGAAAACTGGACAGGTACATGGAAAAGTATGAAATGAGAACACTCCCTAACCCCATACTCAAAAATAAACTCAAAATGGATTAAACACCTAAATGTAAGGACAGGCACTATCAAACTCTTAGGGGAAAACATCAGCGGAACACCCTATGACAGAACTTACAGCAAGATCCTTTTTGACCACCTCCTAGAGAAATGGAAATAAAGACAAAAATAAACAACCGGGACCTAATGCAACTTCCAAGATTTGCACAGCCAACGCAACCATACGCAAGACGAAAAGACCACCCTTAAAATGGAAGAACATATTTGCAAAGGAAGCAACTGACAAAGGATTCATCTCCAAAATTTACAAGCAGCTCATGCAGCTCAATATCAAAAACAAAAAAAAACCCAATCCAAAAGTGGGCTGAAGACCTAAAGAGACATTTCCCCACAGAAGATAGACAGATTGCCCACAAACACATGAAAGAATGCTCCTCATCATTAATCGTTACGGAAAGGCAAATCAAAACTACGAGGAGATATCATCTCACACCGGTCAGAATGGCCATCATCAAAAAATCTAGAAACAATAAAGGCTGGAGAGGGTGTGGAGAAAAGGGGACACTCTTGCACTGTGGGTGGAAATGTAAATTGATACGGCCACTATCGAGAACATTATGGAGGTTCCTTAAAAAATAAGACTATAACTACCATACGACACCGGAATCCCAGTATTGGGAATATACCCAGAGAAAACAGTAATTGAAGAAGACACATGCACCCTAATAGTCATTTCAAAATTACTTACAATAGCCAGGTCATGGAATCAACCCAAGTGCCCATCGACAGACGAATGATAAAGAAGTTGTGGAATGGATAAAGAAGTTGTGGTACATATATACAACGGAATACTACACAGCCATTCAAAGGAAGGAAATTGAGTCATTTGTTGAGACGTGGATGGATCTAGAGACTGTCATACAGAGTGAACTCAGTGAGAAAGAGAAAAACAAATATCGTATATTAACGCACGTATGTGGAACATAGAGAATGGTACAGATGAACCGGTTTTCAGGGCAGAAGTTGAGACACAGATGTAGAGAAGCTGACGGATGGACAACAAGGGGGGTAAACCACAGTGGGTTGGGGATGGTTGTCTGCTGACTTGGAAGATGGGTTTGACATTTATACAATGAGGTATTTAAAACTGATGACTGATGTTAAAAAATTAAAAATAAGAATGTAATTAAAGTTAAAAAAATAAAAACGTGAAAAGAATATGAAAAAAATGGACATGTTATACTTTGTTGAAAGGAACGTACAATATTGCAAACATTTTGCAAAATACCTTATGTTTTCTTCAAAAATTACACAGGTAGTTAACCTATGACCCTATAATTCCACTAGTGGGCATAACACAAGTGTTTTAGCCTGCGTTCTACAGAGAAAGAGAACTCACTACCTTCCTGGGGGTGGAGGGGGAGGAAAGGGAGCAAAAGAGCTAGAGAGAGAGATTGAGTTTGAGAGATTATATTGAATTGGCTTAACGTATTGTGAGGACTGGGAAGTCGAAAATATTCAGGGAAATCTGACAGACTGGAGACTGAGGAAACAGGTGATCAGGCAGAATCGCGCTTTTCCTTGAAAGAGCAGTCTTTTCTCTGACAGACTTGTAGACTGAACAAAAGATAAAGCCTCATCCCACATTAGGCAGGGAGCATTTATCTGCTAGGGCTGCCAGGAGAAAGTAACAGGGATTACATATATTAATGGAAATTAGGACATTGATATATACAGAGAGAGTAAGAAGACAAACATAGCCATCTCCAATCCAAGGACACCAATCGTACTGAATTAGGGCAAAACCTGATGGCCTCATTTTAACTTCATTACAGTACTAAAGACCCTATCTCCAGAGACTGTGGATTCTATTTGCAACGTGATTGTACTGAAGGAAGAAAATTCCGTCCAAAACACACACTCCTGTGGTCTCCCAAATTTCATGTTCTTTTTTGCACGAGAAATGCATTCACTTCATGAAATCCCATCCTAAAAGTCATTCTGGCAACAACTCTAAATGCCAACTCTTATTTAAAAAGCATCTCTAGCTGTTGAACCCTGAAGGCAGACAACCTGTTTGCTTTCAAAACACAATGCTGGAAAGAAGAAGTAAAGCTGTCACTGTTTGCAGATGACATGATACTATATATACGGATTCCTAAAGAGGCTACCAGGAACATACCAGAGGTAATCAATGAATTTGGTAAAGGAGCATGATACAAAATTAGTGTACTGAAATCGCTGGCATTCGTATATACTAATGATGAAACATCTGAAAGTGAACGTAAGAAAACCCTCCTCTTTACCATTACAACAGAAAGCATAATATATCTAGGACGCAGCCTACCTAAGGAGACAAAAGACCTGGATGCAGAAAATTATAAGACACTGATGAAAGAAATTAAAGGTGATACAAACACATGGAGAGATATGTCATATTCTTGGATAGGAAGAATCAACATTGTGAAAATGACTCTACTACCCAAAGCAAGCTACCGATTTAATGCAATCCCTATCAAACTACCACTGGCATTTTTCACAGATCTAGAAGCAAAAATGTCACCATTTGTATGGGAACACAAAAGACCCCGAATAGCCAAAGCATTCTTGAAAGCGAAAAATGGAGCTGGAGGAATCAGGCTCCCTGACTTCAGACGATACTGCAAAGCTACAGTAATCAAGACATTATGGTACTGGCACAGAAACAGAAATATAGATCCAAGGCACAGGATAGAATGCCCAGAGATAAACACACGCACTTATGGTCACCTTATGTTTGATAAAGAAGGAAAGAATATAGAGTGGGGAAAAGACAGCCTCTTCAATAAGTGGTGCTGGGAAAACTGGACAGGTACATGGAAAAGTATGAAATGAGAACACTCCCTAACCCCATACTCAAAAATAAACTCAAAATGGATTAAACACCTAAATGTAAGGACAGGCACTATCAAACTCTTAGGGGAAAACATCAGCGGAACACCCTATGACAGAACTTACAGCAAGATCCTTTTTGACCACCTCCTAGAGAAATGGAAATAAAGACAAAAATAAACAACCGGGACCTAATGCAACTTCCAAGATTTGCACAGCCAACGCAACCATACGCAAGACGAAAAGACCACCCTTAAAATGGAAGAACATATTTGCAAAGGAAGCAACTGACAAAGGATTCATCTCCAAAATTTACAAGCAGCTCATGCAGCTCAATATCAAAAACAAAAAAAAACCCAATCCAAAAGTGGGCTGAAGACCTAAAGAGACATTTCCCCACAGAAGATAGACAGATTGCCCACAAACACATGAAAGAATGCTCCTCATCATTAATCGTTACGGAAAGGCAAATCAAAACTACGAGGAGATATCATCTCACACCGGTCAGAATGGCCATCATCAAAAAATCTAGAAACAATAAAGGCTGGAGAGGGTGTGGAGAAAAGGGGACACTCTTGCACTGTGGGTGGAAATGTAAATTGATACGGCCACTATCGAGAACATTATGGAGGTTCCTTAAAAAATAAGACTATAACTACCATACGACACCGGAATCCCAGTATTGGGAATATACCCAGAGAAAACAGTAATTGAAGAAGACACATGCACCCTAATAGTCATTTCAAAATTACTTACAATAGCCAGGTCATGGAATCAACCCAAGTGCCCATCGACAGACGAATGATAAAGAAGTTGTGGAATGGATAAAGAAGTTGTGGTACATATATACAACGGAATACTACACAGCCATTCAAAGGAAGGAAATTGAGTCATTTGTTGAGACGTGGATGGATCTAGAGACTGTCATACAGAGTGAACTCAGTGAGAAAGAGAAAAACAAATATCGTATATTAACGCACGTATGTGGAACATAGAGAATGGTACAGATGAACCGGTTTTCAGGGCAGAAGTTGAGACACAGATGTAGAGAAGCTGACGGATGGACAACAAGGGGGGTAAACCACAGTGGGTTGGGGATGGTTGTCTGCTGACTTGGAAGATGGGTTTGACATTTATACAATGAGGTATTTAAAACTGATGACTGATGTTAAAAAATTAAAAATAAGAATGTAATTAAAGTTAAAAAAATAAAAACGTGAAAAGAATATGAAAAAAATGGACATGTTATACTTTGTTGAAAGGAACGTACAATATTGCAAACATTTTGCAAAATACCTTATGTTTTCTTCAAAAATTACACAGGTAGTTAACCTATGACCCTATAATTCCACTAGTGGGCATAACACAAGTGTTTTAGCCTGCGTTCTACAGAGAAAGAGAACTCACTACCTTCCTGGGGGTGGAGGGGGAGGAAAGGGAGCAAAAGAGCTAGAGAGAGAGATTGAGCTTGAGAGATTATATTGAATTGGCTTAACGTATTGTGAGGACTGGGAAGTCGAAAATATTCAGGGAAATCTGACAGACTGGAGACTGAGGAAACAGGTGATCAGGCAGAATCGCGCTTTTCCTTGAAAGAGCAGTCTTTTCTCTGACAGACTTGTAGACTGAACAAAAGATAAAGCCTCATCCCACATTAGGCAGGGAGCATTTATCTGCTAGGGCTGCCAGGAGAAAGTAACAGGGATTACATATATTAATGGAAATTAGGACATTGATATATACAGAGAGAGTAAGAAGACAAACATAGCCATCTCCAATCCAAGGACACCAATCGTACTGAATTAGGGCAAAACCTGATGGCCTCATTTTAACTTCATTACAGTACTAAAGACCCTATCTCCAGAGACTGTGGATTCTATTTGCAACGTGATTGTACTGAAGGAAGAAAATTCCGTCCCAAACACACACTCCTGTGGTCTCCCAAATTTCATGTTCTTTTTTGCACGAGAAATGCATTCACTTCATGAAATCCCATCCTAAAAGTCATTCTGGCAACAACTCTAAATGCCAACTCTTATTTAAAAAGCATCTCTAGCTGTTGAACCCTGAAGGCAGACAACCTGTTTGCTTTCAAAACACAATGCTGGAAAGAAGAAGTAAAGCTGTCACTGTTTGCAGATGACATGATACTATATATACGGATTCCTAAAGAGGCTACCAGGAACATACCAGAGGTAATCAATGAATTTGGTAAAGGAGCATGATACAAAATTAGTGTACTGAAATCGCTGGCATTCGTATATACTAATGATGAAACATCTGAAAGTGAACGTAAGAAAACCCTCCTCTTTACCATTACAACAGAAAGCATAATATATCTAGGACGCAGCCTACCTAAGGAGACAAAAGACCTGGATGCAGAAAATTATAAGACACTGATGAAAGAAATTAAAGGTGATACAAACACATGGAGAGATATGTCATATTCTTGGATAGGAAGAATCAACATTGTGAAAATGACTCTACTACCCAAAGCAAGCTACCGATTTAATGCAATCCCTATCAAACTACCACTGGCATTTTTCACAGATCTAGAAGCAAAAATGTCACCATTTGTATGGGAACACAAAAGACCCCGAATAGCCAAAGCATTCTTGAAAGCGAAAAATGGAGCTGGAGGAATCAGGCTCCCTGACTTCAGACGATACTGCAAAGCTACAGTAATCAAGACATTATGGTACTGGCACAGAAACAGAAATATAGATCCAAGGCACAGGATAGAATGCCCAGAGATAAACACACGCACTTATGGTCACCTTATGTTTGATAAAGAAGGAAAGAATATAGAGTGGGGAAAAGACAGCCTCTTCAATAAGTGGTGCTGGGAAAACTGGACAGGTACATGGAAAAGTATGAAATGAGAACACTCCCTAACCCCATACTCAAAAATAAACTCAAAATGGATTAAACACCTAAATGTAAGGACAGGCACTATCAAACTCTTAGGGGAAAACATCAGCGGAACACCCTATGACAGAACTTACAGCAAGATCCTTTTTGACCACCTCCTAGAGAAATGGAAATAAAGACAAAAATAAACAACCGGGACCTAATGCAACTTCCAAGATTTGCACAGCCACCGCAACCATACGCAAGACGAAAAGACCACCCTTAAAATGGAAGAACATATTTGCAAAGGAAGCAACTGACAAAGGATTCATCTCCAAAATTTACAAGCAGCTCATGCAGCTCAATATCAAAAACAAAAAAAAACCCAATCCAAAAGTGGGCTGAAGACCTAAAGAGACATTTCCCCACAGAAGATAGACAGATTGCCCACAAACACATGAAAGAATGCTCCTCATCATTAATCGTTACGGAAAGGCAAATCAAAACTACGAGGAGATATCATCTCACACCGGTCAGAATGGCCATCATCAAAAAATCTAGAAACAATAAAGGCTGGAGAGGGTGTGGAGAAAAGGGAACACTCTTGCACTGTGGGTGGAAATGTAAATTGATACGGCCACTATCGAGAACATTATGGAGGTTCCTTAAAAAATAAGACTATAACTACCATACGACACCGGAATCCCAGTATTGGGAATATACCCAGAGAAAACAGTAATTGAAGAAGACACATGCACCCTAATAGTCATTTCAAAATTACTTACAATAGCCAGGTCATGGAATCAACCCAAGTGCCCATCGACAGACGAATGATAAAGAAGTTGTGGAATGGATAAAGAAGTTGTGGTACATATATACAACGGAATACTACACAGCCATTCAAAGGAAGGAAATTGAGTCATTTGTTGAGACGTGGATGGATCTAGAGACTGTCATACAGAGTGAACTCAGTGAGAAAGAGAAAAACAAATATCGTATATTAACGCACGTATGTGGAACATAGAGAATGGTACAGATGAACCGGTTTTCAGGGCAGAAGTTGAGACACAGATGTAGAGAAGCTGACGGATGGACAACAAGGGGGGTAAACCACAGTGGGTTGGGGATGGTTGTCTGCTGACTTGGAAGATGGGTTTGACATTTATACAATGAGGTATTTAAAACTGATGACTGATGTTAAAAAATTAAAAATAAGAATGTAATTAAAGTTAAAAAAATAAAAACGTGAAAAGAATATGAAAAAAATGGACATGTTATACTTTGTTGAAAGGAACGTACAATATTGCAAACATTTTGCAAAATACCTTATGTTTTCTTCAAAAATTACACAGGTAGTTAACCTATGACCCTATAATTCCACTAGTGGGCATAACACAAGTGTTTTAGCCTGCGTTCTACAGAGAAAGAGAACTCACTACCTTCCTGGGGGTGGAGGGGGAGGAAAGGGAGCAAAAGAGCTAGAGAGAGAGATTGAGCTTGAGAGATTATATTGAATTGGCTTAACGTATTGTGAGGACTGGGAAGTCGAAAATATTCAGGGAAATCTGACAGACTGGAGACTGAGGAAACAGGTGATCAGGCAGAATCGCGCTTTTCCTTGAAAGAGCAGTCTTTTCTCTGACAGACTTGTAGACTGAACAAAAGATAAAGCCTCATCCCACATTAGGCAGGGAGCATTTATCTGCTAGGGCTGCCAGGAGAAAGTAACAGGGATTACATATATTAATGGAAATTAGGACATTGATATATACAGAGAGAGTAAGAAGACAAACATAGCCATCTCCAATCCAAGGACACCAATCGTACTGAATTAGGGCAAAACCTGATGGCCTCATTTTAACTTCATTACAGTACTAAAGACCCTATCTCCAGAGACTGTGGATTCTATTTGCAACGTGATTGTACTGAAGGAAGAAAATTCCGTCCCAAACACACACTCCTGTGGTCTCCCAAATTTCATGTTCTTTTTTGCACGAGAAATGCATTCACTTCATGAAATCCCATCCTAAAAGTCATTCTGGCAACAACTCTAAATGCCAACTCTTATTTAAAAAGCATCTCTAGCTGTTGAACCCTGAAGGCAGACAACCTGTTTGCTTTCAAAACACAATGCTGGAAAGAAGAAGTAAAGCTGTCACTGTTTGCAGATGACATGATACTATATATACGGATTCCTAAAGAGGCTACCAGGAACATACCAGAGGTAATCAATGAATTTGGTAAAGGAGCATGATACAAAATTAGTGTACTGAAATCGCAGGCATTCGTATATACTAATGATGAAACATCTGAAAGTGAACGTAAGAAAACCCTCCTCTTTACCATTACAACAGAAAGCATAATATATCTAGGACGCAGCCTACCTAAGGAGACAAAAGACCTGGATGCAGAAAATTATAAGACACTGATGAAAGAAATTAAAGGTGATACAAACACATGGAGAGATATGTCATATTCTTGGATAGGAAGAATCAACATTGTGAAAATGACTCTACTACCCAAAGCAAGCTACCGATTTAATGCAATCCCTATCAAACTACCACTGGCATTTTTCACAGATCTAGAAGCAAAAATGTCACCATTTGTATGGGAACACAAAAGACCCCGAATAGCCAAAGCATTCTTGAAAGCGAAAAATGGAGCTGGAGGAATCAGGCTCCCTGACTTCAGACGATACTGCAAAGCTACAGTAATCAAGACATTATGGTACTGGCACAGAAACAGAAATATAGATCCAAGGCACAGGATAGAATGCCCAGAGAGAAACACACGCACTTATGGTCACCTTATGTTTGATAAAGAAGGAAAGAATATAGAGTGGGGAAAAGACAGCCTCTTCAATAAGTGGTGCTGGGAAAACTGGACAGGTACATGGAAAAGTATGAAATGAGAACACTCCCTAACCCCATACTCAAAAATAAACTCAAAATGGATTAAACACCTAAATGTAAGGACAGGCACTATCAAACTCTTAGGGGAAAACATCAGCGGAACACCCTATGACAGAACTTACAGCAAGATCCTTTTTGACCACCTCCTAGAGAAATGGAAATAAAGACAAAAATAAACAACCGGGACCTAATGCAACTTCCAAGATTTGCACAGCCACCGCAACCATACGCAAGACGAAAAGACCACCCTTAAAATGGAAGAACATATTTGCAAAGGAAGCAACTGACAAAGGATTCATCTCCAAAATTTACAAGCAGCTCATGCAGCTCAATATCAAAAAAAAAAAAAAACCCAATCCAAAAGTGGGCTGAAGACCTAAAGAGACATTTCCCCACAGAAGATAGACAGATTGCCCACAAACACATGAAAGAATGCTCCTCATCATTAATCGTTACGGAAAGGCAAATCAAAACTACGAGGAGATATCATCTCACACCGGTCAGAATGGCCATCATCAAAAAATCTAGAAACAATAAAGGCTGGACAGGGTGTGGAGAAAAGGGAACACTCTTGCACTGTGGGTGGAAATGTAAATTGATACGGCCACTATCGAGAACATTATGGAGGTTCCTTAAAAAATAAGACTATAACTACCATACGACACCGGAATCCCAGTATTGGGAATATACCCAGAGAAAACAGTAATTGAAGAAGACACATGCACCCTAATAGTCATTTCAAAATTACTTACAATAGCCAGGTCATGGAATCAACCCAAGTGCCCATCGACAGACGAATGATAAAGAAGTTGTGGAATGGATAAAGAAGTTGTGGTACATATATACAACGGAATACTACACAGCCATTCAAAGGAAGGAAATTGAGTCATTTGTTGAGACGTGGATGGATCTAGAGACTGTCATACAGAGTGAACTCAGTGAGAAAGAGAAAAACAAATATCGTATATTAACGCACGTATGTGGAACATAGAGAATGGTACAGATGAACCGGTTTTCAGGGCAGAAGTTGAGACACAGATGTAGAGAAGCTGACGGATGGACAACAAGGGGGGTAAACCACAGTGGGTTGGGGATGGTTGTCTGCTGACTTGGAAGATGGGTTTGACATTTATACAATGAGGTATTTAAAACTGATGACTGATGTTAAAAAATTAAAAATAAGAATGTAATTAAAGTTAAAAAAATAAAAACGTGAAAAGAATATGAAAAAAATGGACATGTTATACTTTGTTGAAAGGAACGTACAATATTGCAAACATTTTGCAAAATACCTTATGTTTTCTTCAAAAATTACACAGGTAGTTAACCTATGACCCTATAATTCCACTAGTGGGCATAACACAAGTGTTTTAGCCTGCGTTCTACAGAGAAAGAGAACTCACTACCTTCCTGGGGGTGGAGGGGGAGGAAAGGGAGCAAAAGAGCTAGAGAGAGAGATTGAGCTTGAGAGATTATATTGAATTGGCTTAACGTATTGTGAGGACTGGGAAGTCGAAAATATTCAGGGAAATCTGACAGACTGGAGACTGAGGAAACAGGTGATCAGGCAGAATCGCGCTTTTCCTTGAAAGAGCAGTCTTTTCTCTGACAGACTTGTAGACTGAACAAAAGATAAAGCCTCATCCCACATTAGGCAGGGAGCATTTATCTGCTAGGGCTGCCAGGAGAAAGTAACAGGGATTACATATATTAATGGAAATTAGGACATTGATATATACAGAGAGAGTAAGAAGACAAACATAGCCATCTCCAATCCAAGGACACCAATCGTACTGAATTAGGGCAAAACCTGATGGCCTCATTTTAACTTCATTACAGTACTAAAGACCCTATCTCCAGAGACTGTGGATTCTATTTGCAACGTGATTGTACTGAAGGAAGAAAATTCCGTCCCAAACACACACTCCTGTGGTCTCCCAAATTTCATGTTCTTTTTTGCACGAGAAATGCATTCACTTCATGAAATCCCATCCTAAAAGTCATTCTGGCAACAACTCTAAATGCCAACTCTTATTTAAAAAGCATCTCTAGCTGTTGAACCCTGAAGGCAGACAACCTGTTTGCTTTCAAAACACAATGCTGGAAAGAAGAAGTAAAGCTGTCACTGTTTGCAGATGACATGATACTATATATACGGATTCCTAAAGAGGCTACCAGGAACATACCAGAGGTAATCAATGAATTTGGTAAAGGAGCATGATACAAAATTAGTGTACTGAAATCGCTGGCATTCGTATATACTAATGATGAAACATCTGAAAGTGAACGTAAGAAAACCCTCCTCTTTACCATTACAACAGAAAGCATAATATATCTAGGACGCAGCCTACCTAAGGAGACAAAAGACCTGGATGCAGAAAATTATAAGACACTGATGAAAGAAATTAAAGGTGATACAAA
Source organism: Balaenoptera physalus (assembly GCF_965194825.1). Taxonomy (NCBI): domain Eukaryota; kingdom Metazoa; phylum Chordata; class Mammalia; order Artiodactyla; family Balaenopteridae; genus Balaenoptera; species Balaenoptera physalus. The sequence continues at coordinate 23,146 of NW_028124526.1, forward strand.
CACATGGAGAGATATGTCATATTCTTGGATAGGAAGAATCAACATTGTGAAAATGACTCTACTACCCAAAGCAAGCTACCGATTTAATGCAATCCCTATCAAACTACCACTGGCATTTTTCACAGATCTAGAAGCAAAAATGTCACCATTTGTATGGGAACACAAAAGACCCCGAATAGCCAAAGCATTCTTGAAAGCGAAAAATGGAGCTGGAGGAATCAGGCTCCCTGACTTCAGACGATACTGCAAAGCTACAGTAATCAAGACATTATGGTACTGGCACAGAAACAGAAATATAGATCCAAGGCACAGGATAGAATGCCCAGAGAGAAACACACGCACTTATGGTCACCTTATGTTTGATAAAGAAGGAAAGAATATAGAGTGGGGAAAAGACAGCCTCTTCAATAAGTGGTGCTGGGAAAACTGGACAGGTACATGGAAAAGTATGAAATGAGAACACTCCCTAACCCCATACTCAAAAATAAACTCAAAATGGATTAAACACCTAAATGTAAGGACAGGCACTATCAAACTCTTAGGGGAAAACATCAGCGGAACACCCTATGACAGAACTTACAGCAAGATCCTTTTTGACCACCTCCTAGAGAAATGGAAATAAAGACAAAAATAAACAACCGGGACCTAATGCAACTTCCAAGATTTGCACAGCCACCGCAACCATACGCAAGACGAAAAGACCACCCTTAAAATGGAAGAACATATTTGCAAAGGAAGCAACTGACAAAGGATTCATCTCCAAAATTTACAAGCAGCTCATGCAGCTCAATATCAAAAACAAAAAAAAACCCAATCCAAAAGTGGGCTGAAGACCTAAAGAGACATTTCCCCACAGAAGATAGACAGATTGCCCACAAACACATGAAAGAATGCTCCTCATCATTAATCGTTACGGAAAGGCAAATCAAAACTACGAGGAGATATCATCTCACACCGGTCAGAATGGCCATCATCAAAAAATCTAGAAACAATAAAGGCTGGACAGGGTGTGGAGAAAAGGGAACACTCTTGCACTGTGGGTGGAAATGTAAATTGATACGGCCACTATCGAGAACATTATGGAGGTTCCTTAAAAAATAAGACTATAACTACCATACGACACCGGAATCCCAGTATTGGGAATATACCCAGAGAAAACAGTAATTGAAGAAGACACATGCACCCTAATAGTCATTTCAAAATTACTTACAATAGCCAGGTCATGGAATCAACCCAAGTGCCCATCGACAGACGAATGATAAAGAAGTTGTGGAATGGATAAAGAAGTTGTGGTACATATATACAACGGAATACTACACAGCCATTCAAAGGAAGGAAATTGAGTCATTTGTTGAGACGTGGATGGATCTAGAGACTGTCATACAGAGTGAACTCAGTGAGAAAGAGAAAAACAAATATCGTATATTAACGCACGTATGTGGAACATAGAGAATGGTACAGATGAACCGGTTTTCAGGGCAGAAGTTGAGACACAGATGTAGAGAAGCTGACGGATGGACAACAAGGGGGGTAAACCACAGTGGGTTGGGGATGGTTGTCTGCTGACTTGGAAGATGGGTTTGACATTTATACAATGAGGTATTTAAAACTGATGACTGATGTTAAAAAATTAAAAATAAGAATGTAATTAAAGTTAAAAAAATAAAAACGTGAAAAGAATATGAAAAAAATGGACATGTTATACTTTGTTGAAAGGAACGTACAATATTGCAAACATTTTGCAAAATACCTTATGTTTTCTTCAAAAATTACACAGGTAGTTAACCTATGACCCTATAATTCCACTAGTGGGCATAACACAAGTGTTTTAGCCTGCGTTCTACAGAGAAAGAGAACTCACTACCTTCCTGGGGGTGGAGGGGGAGGAAAGGGAGCAAAAGAGCTAGAGAGAGAGATTGAGCTTGAGAGATTATATTGAATTGGCTTAACGTATTGTGAGGACTGGGAAGTCGAAAATATTCAGGGAAATCTGACAGACTGGAGACTGAGGAAACAGGTGATCAGGCAGAATCGCGCTTTTCCTTGAAAGAGCAGTCTTTTCTCTGACAGACTTGTAGACTGAACAAAAGATAAAGCCTCATCCCACATTAGGCAGGGAGCATTTATCTGCTAGGGCTGCCAGGAGAAAGTAACAGGGATTACATATATTAATGGAAATTAGGACATTGATATATACAGAGAGAGTAAGAAGACAAACATAGCCATCTCCAATCCAAGGACACCAATCGTACTGAATTAGGGCAAAACCTGATGGCCTCATTTTAACTTCATTACAGTACTAAAGACCCTATCTCCAGAGACTGTGGATTCTATTTGCAACGTGATTGTACTGAAGGAAGAAAATTCCGTCCCAAACACACACTCCTGTGGTCTCCCAAATTTCATGTTCTTTTTTGCACGAGAAATGCATTCACTTCATGAAATCCCATCCTAAAAGTCATTCTGGCAACAACTCTAAATGCCAACTCTTATTTAAAAAGCATCTCTAGCTGTTGAACCCTGAAGGCAGACAACCTGTTTGCTTTCAAAACACAATGCTGGAAAGAAGAAGTAAAGCTGTCACTGTTTGCAGATGACATGATACTATATATACGGATTCCTAAAGAGGCTACCAGGAACATACCAGAGGTAATCAATGAATTTGGTAAAGGAGCATGATACAAAATTAGTGTACTGAAATCGCTGGCATTCGTATATACTAATGATGAAACATCTGAAAGTGAACGTAAGAAAACCCTCCTCTTTACCATTACAACAGAAAGCATAATATATCTAGGACGCAGCCTACCTAAGGAGACAAAAGACCTGGATGCAGAAAATTATAAGACACTGATGAAAGAAATTAAAGGTGATACAAACACATGGAGAGATATGTCATATTCTTGGATAGGAAGAATCAACATTGTGAAAATGACTCTACTACCCAAAGCAAGCTACCGATTTAATGCAATCCCTATCAAACTACCACTGGCATTTTTCACAGATCTAGAAGCAAAAATGTCACCATTTGTATGGGAACACAAAAGACCCAGAATAGCCAAAGCATTCTTGAAAGCGAAAAATGGAGCTGGAGGAATCAGGCTCCCTGACTTCAGACGATACTGCAAAGCTACAGTAATCAAGACATTATGGTACTGGCACAGAAACAGAAATATAGATCCAAGGCACAGGATAGAATGCCCAGAGATAAACACACGCACTTATGGTCACCTTATGTTTGATAAAGAAGGAAAGAATATAGAGTGGGGAAAAGACAGCCTCTTCAATAAGTGGTGCTGGGAAAACTGGACAGGTACATGGAAAAGTATGAAATGAGAACACTCCCTAACCCCATACTCAAAAATAAACTCAAAATGGATTAAACACCTAAATGTAAGGACAGGCACTATCAAACTCTTAGGGGAAAACATCAGCGGAACACCCTATGACAGAACTTACAGCAAGATCCTTTTTGACCACCTCCTAGAGAAATGGAAATAAAGACAAAAATAAACAACCGGGACCTAATGCAACTTCCAAGATTTGCACAGCCAACGCAACCATACGCAAGACGAAAAGACCACCCTTAAAATGGAAGAACATATTTGCAAAGGAAGCAACTGACAAAGGATTCATCTCCAAAATTTACAAGCAGCTCATGCAGCTCAATATCAAAAACAAAAAAAAACCCAATCCAAAAGTGGGCTGAAGACCTAAAGAGACATTTCCCCACAGAAGATAGACAGATTGCCCACAAACACATGAAAGAATGCTCCTCATCATTAATCGTTACGGAAAGGCAAATCAAAACTACGAGGAGATATCATCTCACACCGGTCAGAATGGCCATCATCAAAAAATCTAGAAACAATAAAGGCTGGAGAGGGTGTGGAGAAAAGGGAACACTCTTGCACTGTGGGTGGAAATGTAAATTGATACGGCCACTATCGAGAACATTATGGAGGTTCCTTAAAAAATAAGACTATAACTACCATACGACACCGGAATCCCAGTATTGGGAATATACCCAGAGAAAACAGTAATTGAAGAAGACACATGCACCCTAATAGTCATTTCAAAATTACTTACAATAGCCAGGTCATGGAATCAACCCAAGTGCCCATCGACAGACGAATGATAAAGAAGTTGTGGAATGGATAAAGAAGTTGTGGTACATATATACAACGGAATACTACACAGCCATTCAAAGGAAGGAAATTGAGTCATTTGTTGAGACGTGGATGGATCTAGAGACTGTCATACAGAGTGAACTCAGTGAGAAAGAGAAAAACAAATATCGTATATTAACGCACGTATGTGGAACATAGAGAATGGTACAGATGAACCGGTTTTCAGGGCAGAAGTTGAGACACAGATGTAGAGAAGCTGACGGATGGACAACACGGGGGGTAAACCACAGTGGGTTGGGGATGGTTGTCTGCTGACTTGGAAGATGGGTTTGACATTTATACAATGAGGTATTTAAAACTGATGACTGATGTTAAAAAATTAAAAATAAGAATGTAATTAAAGTTAAAAAAATAAAAACGTGAAAAGAATATGAAAGAAATGGACATGTTATACTTTGTTGAAAGGAACGTACAATATTGCAAACATTTTGCAAAATACCTTATGTTTTCTTCAAAAATTACACAGGTAGTTAACCTATGACCCTATAATTCCACTAGTGGGCATAACACAAGTGTTTTAGCCTGCGTTCTACAGAGAAAGAGAACTCACTACCTTCCTGGGGGTGGAGGGGGAGGAAAGGGAGCAAAAGAGCTAGAGAGAGAGATTGAGCTTGAGAGATTATATTGAATTGGCTTAACGTATTGTGAGGACTGGGAAGTCGAAAATATTCAGGGAAATCTGACAGACTGGAGACTGAGGAAACAGGTGATCAGGCAGAATCGCGCTTTTCCTTGAAAGAGCAGTCTTTTCTCTGACAGACTTGTAGACTGAACAAAAGATAAAGCCTCATCCCACATTAGGCAGGGAGCATTTATCTGCTAGGGCTGCCAGGAGAAAGTAACAGGGATTACATATATTAATGGAAATTAGGACATTGATATATACAGAGAGAGTAAGAAGACAAACATAGCCATCTCCAATCCAAGGACACCAATCGTACTGAATTAGGGCAAAACCTGATGGCCTCATTTTAACTTCATTACAGTACTAAAGACCCTATCTCCAGAGACTGTGGATTCTATTTGCAACGTGATTGTACTGAAGGAAGAAAATTCCGTCCAAAACACACACTCCTGTGGTCTCCCAAATTTCATGTTCTTTTTTGCACGAGAAATGCATTCACTTCATGAAATCCCATCCTAAAAGTCATTCTGGCAACAACTCTAAATGCCAACTCTTATTTAAAAAGCATCTCTAGCTGTTGAACCCTGAAGGCAGACAACCTGTTTGCTTTCAAAACACAATGCTGGAAAGAAGAAGTAAAGCTGTCACTGTTTGCAGATGACATGATACTATATATACGGATTCCTAAAGAGGCTACCAGGAACATACCAGAGGTAATCAATGAATTTGGTAAAGGAGCATGATACAAAATTAGTGTACTGAAATCGCTGGCATTCGTATATACTAATGATGAAACATCTGAAAGTGAACGTAAGAAAACCCTCCTCTTTACCATTACAACAGAAAGCATAATATATCTAGGACGCAGCCTACCTAAGGAGACAAAAGACCTGGATGCAGAAAATTATAAGACACTGATGAAAGAAATTAAAGGTGATACAAACACATGGAGAGATATGTCATATTCTTGGATAGGAAGAATCAACATTGTGAAAATGACTCTACTACCCAAAGCAAGCTACCGATTTAATGCAATCCCTATCAAACTACCACTGGCATTTTTCACAGATCTAGAAGCAAAAATGTCACCATTTGTATGGGAACACAAAAGACCCCGAATAGCCAAAGCATTCTTGAAAGCGAAAAATGGAGCTGGAGGAATCAGGCTCCCTGACTTCAGACGATACTGCAAAGCTACAGTAATCAAGACATTATGGTACTGGCACAGAAACAGAAATATAGATCCAAGGCACAGGATAGAATGCCCAGAGAGAAACACACGCACTTATGGTCACCTTATGTTTGATAAAGAAGGAAAGAATATAGAGTGGGGAAAAGACAGCCTCTTCAATAAGTGGTGCTGGGAAAACTGGACAGGTACATGGAAAAGTATGAAATGAGAACACTCCCTAACCCCATACTCAAAAATAAACTCAAAATGGATTAAACACCTAAATGTAAGGACAGGCACTATCAAACTCTTAGGGGAAAACATCAGCGGAACACCCTATGACAGAACTTACAGCAAGATCCTTTTTGACCACCTCCTAGAGAAATGGAAATAAAGACAAAAATAAACAACCGGGACCTAATGCAACTTCCAAGATTTGCACAGCCAACGCAACCATACGCAAGACGAAAAGACCACCCTTAAAATGGAAGAACATATTTGCAAAGGAAGCAACTGACAAAGGATTCATCTCCAAAATTTACAAGCAGCTCATGCAGCTCAATATCAAAAACAAAAAAAAACGCCATCCAAAAGTGGGCTGAAGACGTAAAGAGACATTTCCCCACAGAAGATAGACAGATTGCCCACAAACACATGAAAGAATGCTCCTCATCATTAATCGTTACGGAAAGGCAAATCAAAACTACGAGGAGATATCATCTCACACCGGTCAGAATGGCCATCATCAAAAAATCTAGAAACAATAAAGGCTGGAGAGGGTGTGGAGAAAAGGGAACACTCTTGCACTGTGGGTGGAAATGTAAATTGATACGGCCACTATCGAGAACATTATGGAGGTTCCTTAAAAAATAAGACTATAACTACCATACGACACCGGAACCCCAGTATTGGGAATATACCCAGAGAAAACAGTAATTGAAGAAGACACATGCACCCTAATAGTCATTTCAAAATTACTTACAATAGCCAGGTCATGGAATCAACCCAAGTGCCCATCGACAGACGAATGATAAAGAAGTTGTGGAATGGATAAAGAAGTTGTGGTACATATATACAACGGAATACTACACAGCCATTCAAAGGAAGGAAATTGAGTCATTTGTTGAGACGTGGATGGATCTAGAGACTGTCATACAGAGTGAACTCAGTGAGAAAGAGAAAAACAAATATCGTATATTAACGCACGTATGTGGAACATAGAGAATGGTACAGATGAACCGGTTTTCAGGGCAGAAGTTGAGACACAGATGTAGAGAAGCTGACGGATGGACAACAAGGGGGGTAAACCACAGTGGGTTGGGGATGGTTGTCTGCTGACTTGGAAGATGGGTTTGACATTTATACAATGAGGTATTTAAAACTGATGACTGATGTTAAAAAATTAAAAATAAGAATGTAATTAAAGTTAAAAAAATAAAAACGTGAAAAGAATATGAAAAAAATGGACATGTTATACTTTGTTGAAAGGAACGTACAATATTGCAAACATTTTGCAAAATACCTTATGTTTTCTTCAAAAATTACACAGGTAGTTAACCTATGACCCTATAATTCCACTAGTGGGCATAACACAAGTGTTTTAGCCTGCGTTCTACAGAGAAAGAGAACTCACTACCTTCCTGGGGGTGGAGGGGGAGGAAAGGGAGCAAAAGAGCTAGAGAGAGAGATTGAGCTTGAGAGATTATATTGAATTGGCTTAACGTATTGTGAGGACTGGGAAGTCGAAAATATTCAGGGAAATCTGACAGACTGGAGACTGAGGAAACAGGTGATCAGGCAGAATCGCGCTTTTCCTTGAAAGAGCAGTCTTTTCTCTGACAGACTTGTAGACTGAACAAAAGATAAAGCCTCATCCCACATTAGGCAGGGAGCATTTATCTGCTAGGGCTGCCAGGAGAAAGTAACAGGGATTACATATATTAATGGAAATTAGGACATTGATATATACAGAGAGAGTAAGAAGACAAACATAGCCATCTCCAATCCAAGGACACCAATCGTACTGAATTAGGGCAAAACCTGATGGCCTCATTTTAACTTCATTACAGTACTAAAGACCCTATCTCCAGAGACTGTGGATTCTATTTGCAACGTGATTGTACTGAAGGAAGAAAATTCCGTCCAAAACACACACTCCTGTGGTCTCCCAAATTTCATGTTCTTTTTTGCACGAGAAATGCATTCACTTCATGAAATCCCATCCTAAAAGTCATTCTGGCAACAACTCTAAATGCCAACTCTTATTTAAAAAGCATCTCTAGCTGTTGAACCCTGAAGGCAGACAACCTGTTTGCTTTCAAAACACAATGCTGGAAAGAAGAAGTAAAGCTGTCACTGTTTGCAGATGACATGATACTATATATACGGATTCCTAAAGAGGCTACCAGGAACATACCAGAGGTAATCAATGAATTTGGTAAAGGAGCATGATACAAAATTAGTGTACTGAAATTGCTGGCATTCGTATATACTAATGATGAAACATCTGAAAGTGAACGTAAGAAAACCCTCCTCTTTACCCTTACAACAGAAAGCATAATATATCTAGGACGCAGCCTACCTAAGGAGACAAAAGACCTGGATGCAGAAAATTATAAGACACTGATGAAAGAAATTAAAGGTGATACAAACACATGGAGAGATATGTCATATTCTTGGATAGGAAGAATCAACATTGTGAAAATGACTCTACTACCCAAAGCAAGCTACCGATTTAATGCAATCCCTATCAAACTACCACTGGCATTTTTCACAGATCTAGAAGCAAAAATGTCACCATTTGTATGGGAACACAAAAGACCCCGAATAGCCAAAGCATTCTTGAAAGCGAAAAATGGAGCTGGAGGAATCAGGCTCCCTGACTTCAGACGATACTGCAAAGCTACAGTAATCAAGACATTATGGTACTGGCACAGAAACAGAAATATAGATCCAAGGCACAGGATAGAATGCCCAGAGATAAACACACGCACTTATGGTCACCTTATGTTTGATAAAGAAGGAAAGAATATAGAGTGGGGAAAAGACAGCCTCTTCAATAAGTGGTGCTGGGAAAACTGGACAGGTACATGGAAAAGTATGAAATGAGAACACTCCCTAACCCCATACTCAAAAATAAACTCAAAATGGATTAAACACCTAAATGTAAGGACAGGCACTATCAAACTCTTAGGGGAAAACATCAGCGGAACACCCTATGACAGAACTTACAGCAAGATCCTTTTTGACCACCTCCTAGAGAAATGGAAATAAAGACAAAAATAAACAACCGGGACCTAATGCAACTTCCAAGATTTGCACAGCCACCGCAACCATACGCAACACGAAAAGACCACCCTTAAAATGGAAGAACATATTTGCAAAGGAAGCAACTGACAAAGGATTCATCTCCAAAATTTACAAGCAGCTCATGCAGCTCAATATCAAAAACAAAAAAAAACCCAATCCAAAAGTGGGCTGAAGACCTAAAGAGACAGTTCCCCACAGAAGATAGACAGATTGCCCACAAACACATGAAAGAATGCTCCTCATCATTAATCGTTACGGAAAGGCAAATCAAAACTACGAGGAGATATCATCTCACACCGGTCAGAATGGCCATCATCAAAAAATCTAGAAACAATAAAGGCTGGAGAGGGTGTGGAGAAAAGGGAACACTCTTGCACTGTGGGTGGAAATGTAAATTGATACGGCCACTATCGAGAACATTATGGAGGTTCCTTAAAAAATAAGACTATAACTACCATACGACACCGGAATCCCAGTATTGGGAATATACCCAGAGAAAACAGTAATTGAAGAAGACACATGCACCCTAATAGTCATTTCAAAATTACTTACAATAGCCAGGTCATGGAATCAACCCAAGTGCCCATCGACAGACGAATGATAAAGAAGTTGTGGAATGGATAAAGAAGTTGTGGTACATATATACAACGGAATACTACACAGCCATTCAAAGGAAGGAAATTGAGTCATTTGTTGAGACTTGGATGGATCTAGAGACTGTCATACAGAGTGAACTCAGTGAGAAAGAGAAAAACAAATATCGTATATTAACGCACGTATGTGGAACATAGAGAATGGTACAGATGAACCGGTTTTCAGGGCAGAAGTTGAGACACAGATGTAGAGAAGCTGACGGATGGACAACAAGGGGGGTAAACCACAGTGGGTTGGGGATGGTTGTCTGCTGACTTGGAAGATGGGTTTGACATTTATACAATGAGGTATTTAAAACTGATGACTGATGTTAAAAAATTAAAAATAAGAATGTAATTAAAGTTAAAAAAATAAAAACGTGAAAAGAATATGAAAAAAATGGACATGTTATACTTTGTTGAAAGGAACGTACAATATTGCAAACATTTTGCAAAATACCTTATGTTTTCTTCAAAAATTACACAGGTAGTTAACCTATGACCCTATAATTTCACTAGTGGGCATAACACAAGTGTTTTAGCCTGCGTTCTACAGAGAAAGAGAACTCTCTACCTTCCTGGGGGTGGAGGGGGAGGAAAGGGAGCAAAAGAGCTAGAGAGAGAGATTGAGCTTGAGAGATTATATTGAATTGGCTTAACGTATTGTGAGGACTGGGAAGTCGAAAATATTCAGGGAAATCTGACAGACTGGAGACTGAGGAAACAGGTGATCAGGCAGAATCGCGCTTTTCCTTGAAAGAGCAGTCTTTTCTCTGACAGACTTGTAGACTGAACAAAAGATAAAGCCTCATCCCACATTAGGCAGGGAGCATTTATCTGCTAGGGCTGCCAGGAGAAAGTAACAGGGATTACATATATTAATGGAAATTAGGACATTGATATATACAGAGAGAGTAAGAAGACAAACATAGCCATCTCCAATCCAAGGACACCAATCGTACTGAATTAGGGCAAAACCTGATGGCCTCATTTTAACTTCATTACAGTACTAAAGACCCTATCTCCAGAGACTGTGGATTCTATTTGCAACGTGATTGTACTGAAGGAAGAAAATTCCGTCCAAAACACACACTCCTGTGGTCTCCCAAATTTCATGTTCTTTTTTGCACGAGAAATGCATTCACTTCATGAAATCCCATCCTAAAAGTCATTCTGGCAACAACTCTAAATGCCAACTCTTATTTAAAAAGCATCTCTAGCTGTTGAACCCTGAAGGCAGACAACCTGTTTGCTTTCAAAACACAATGCTGGAAAGAAGAAGTAAAGCTGTCACTGTTTGCAGATGACATGATACTATATATACGGATTCCTAAAGAGGCTACCAGGAACATACCAGAGGTAATCAATGAATTTGGTAAAGGAGCATGATACAAAATTAGTGTACTGAAATCGCTGGCATTCGTATATACTAATGATGAAACATCTGAAAGTGAACGTAAGAAAACCCTCCTCTTTACCATTACAACAGAAAGCATAATATATCTAGGACGCAGCCTACCTAAGGAGACAAAAGACCTGGATGCAGAAAATTATAAGACACTGATGAAAGAAATTAAAGGTGATACAAACACATGGAGAGATATGTCATATTCTTGGATAGGAAGAATCAACATTGTGAAAATGACTCTACTACCCAAAGCCAGCTACCGATTTAATGCAATCCCTATCAAACTACCACTGGCATTTTTCACAGATCTAGAAGCAAAAATGTCACCATTTGTATGGGAACACAAAAGACCCCGAATAGCCAAAGCATTCTTGAAAGCGAAAAATGGAGCTGGAGGAATCAGGCTCCCTGACTTCAGACGATACTGCAAAGCTACAGTAATCAAGACATTATGGTACTGGCACAGAAACAGAAATATAGATCCAAGGCACAGGATAGAATGCCCAGAGAGAAACACACGCACTTATGGTCACCTTATGTTTGATAAAGAAGGAAAGAATATAGAGTGGGGAAAAGACAGCCTCTTCAATAAGTGGTGCTGGGAAAACTGGACAGGTACATGGAAAAGTATGAAATGAGAACACTCCCTAACCCCATACTCAAAAATAAACTCAAAATGGATTAAACACCTAAATGTAAGGACAGGCACTATCAAACTCTTAGGGGAAAACATCAGCGGAACACCCTATGACAGAACTTACAGCAAGATCCTTTTTGACCACCTCCTAGAGAAATGGAAATAAAGACAAAAATAAACAACCGGGACCTAATGCAACTTCCAAGATTTGCACAGCCAACGCAACCATACGCAAGACGAAAAGACCACCCTTAAAATGGAAGAACATATTTGCAAAGGAAGCAACTGACAAAGGATTCATCTCCAAAATTTACAAGCAGCTCATGCAGCTCAATATCAAAAACAAAAAAAAACGCCATCCAAAAGTGGGCTGAAGACCTAAAGAGACATTTCCCCACAGAAGATAGACAGATTGCCCACAAACACATGAAAGAATGCTCCTCATCATTAATCGTTACGGAAAGGCAAATCAAAACTACGAGGAGATATCATCTCACACCGGTCAGAATGGCCATCATCAAAAAATCTAGAAACAATAAAGGCTGGAGAGGGTGTGGAGAAAAGGGAACACTCTTGCACTGTGGGTGGAAATGTAAATTGATACGGCCACTATCGAGAACATTATGGAGGTTCCTTAAAAAATAAGACTATAACTACCATACGACACCGGAATCCCAGTATTGGGAATATACCCAGAGAAAACAGTAATTGAAGAAGACACATGCACCCTAATAGTCATTTCAAAATTACTTACAATAGCCAGGTCATGGAATCAACCCAAGTGCCCATCGACAGACGAATGATAAAGAAGTTGTGGAATGGATAAAGAAGTTGTGGTACATATATACAACGGAATACTACACAGCCATTCAAAGGAAGGAAATTGAGTCATTTGTTGAGACGTGGATGGATCTAGAGACTGTCATACAGAGTGAACTCAGTGAGAAAGAGAAAAACAAATATCGTATATTAACGCACGTATGTGGAACATAGAGAATGGTACAGATGAACCGGTTTTCAGGGCAGAAGTTGAGACACAGATGTAGAGAAGCTGACGGGTGGACAACAAGGGGGGTAAACCACAGTGGGTTGGGGATGGTTGTCTGCTGACTTGGAAGATGGGTTTGACATTTATACAATGAGGTATTTAAAACTGATGACTGATGTTAAAAAATTAAAAATAAGAATGTAATTAAAGTTAAAAAAATAAAAACGTGAAAAGAATATGAAAAAAATGGACATGTTATACTTTGTTGAAAGGAACGTACAATATTGCAAACATTTTGCAAAATACCTTATGTTTTCTTCAAAAATTACACAGGTAGTTAACCTATGACCCTATAATTCCACTAGTGGGCATAACACAAGTGTTTTAGCCTGCGTTCTACAGAGAAAGAGAACTCACTACCTTCCTGGGGGTGGAGGGGGAGGAAAGGGAGCAAAAGAGCTAGAGAGAGAGATTGAGCTTGAGAGATTATATTGAATTGGCTTAACGTATTGTGAGGACTGGGAAGTCGAAAATATTCAGGGAAATCTGACAGACTGGAGACTGAGGAAACAGGTGATCAGGCAGAATCGCGCTTTTCCTTGAAAGAGCAGTCTTTTCTCTGACAGACTTGTAGACTGAACAAAAGATAAAGCCTCATCCCACATTAGGCAGGGAGCATTTATCTGCTAGGGCTGCCAGGAGAAAGTAACAGGGATTACATATATTAATGGAAATTAGGACATTGATATATACAGAGAGAGTAAGAAGACAAACATAGCCATCTCCAATCCAAGGACACCAATCGTACTGAATTAGGGCAAAACCTGATGGCCTCATTTTAACTTCATTACAGTACTAAAGACCCTATCTCCAGAGACTGTGGATTCTATTTGCAACGTGATTGTACTGAAGGAAGAAAATTCCGTCCAAAACACACACTCCTGTGGTCTCCCAAATTTCATGTTCTTTTTTGCACGAGAAATGCATTCACTTCATGAAATCCCATCCTAAAAGTCATTCTGGCAACAACTCTAAATGCCAACTCTTATTTAAAAAGCATCTCTAGCTGTTGAACCCTGAAGGCAGACAACCTGTTTGCTTTCAAAACACAATGCTGGAAAGAAGAAGTAAAGCTGTCACTGTTTGCAGATGACATGATACTATATATACGGATTCCTAAAGAGGCTACCAGGAACATACCAGAGGTAATCAATGAATTTGGTAAAGGAGCATGATACAAAATTAGTGTACTGAAATCGCTGGCATTCGTATATACTAATGATGAAACATCTGAAAGTGAACGTAAGAAAACCCTCCTCTTTACCATTACAACAGAAAGCATAATATATCTAGGACGCAGCCTACCTAAGGAGACAAAAGACCTGGATGCAGAAAATTATAAGACACTGATGAAAGAAATTAAAGGTGATACAAACACATGGAGAGATATGTCATATTCTTGGATAGGAAGAATCAACATTGTGAAAATGACTCTACTACCCAAAGAAAGCTACCGATTTAATGCAATCCCTATCAAACTACCACTGGCATTTTTCACAGATCTAGAAGCAAAAATGTCACCATTTGTATGGGAACACAAAAGACCCCGAATAGCCAAAGCATTCTTGAAAGCGAAAAATGGAGCTGGAGGAATCAGGCTCCCTGACTTCAGACGATACTGCAAAGCTACAGTAATCAAGACATTATGGTACTGGCACAGAAACAGAAATATAGATCCAAGGCACAGGATAGAATGCCCAGAGAGAAACACACGCACTTATGGTCACCTTATGTTTGATAAAGAAGGAAAGAATATAGAGTGGGGAAAAGACAGCCTCTTCAATAAGTGGTGCTGGGAAAACTGGACAGGTACATGGAAAAGTATGAAATGAGAACACTCCCTAACCCCATACTCAAAAATAAACTCAAAATGGATTAAACACCTAAATGTAAGGACAGGCACTATCAAACTCTTAGGGGAAAACATCAGCGGAACACCCTATGACAGAACTTACAGCAAGATCCTTTTTGACCACCTCCTAGAGAAATGGAAATAAAGACAAAAATAAACAACCGGGACCTAATGCAACTTCCAAGATTTGCACAGCCACCGCAACCATACGCAAGACGAAAAGACCACCCTTAAAATGGAAGAACATATTTGCAAAGGAAGCAACTGACAAAGGATTCATCTCCAAAATTTACAAGCAGCTCATTCAGCTCAATATCAAAAACAAAAAAAAACCCAATCCAAAAGTGGGCTGAAGACCTAAAGAGACATTTCCCCACAGAAGATAGACAGATTGCCCACAAACACATGAAAGAATGCTCCTCATCATTAATCGTTACGGAAAGGCAAATCAAAACTACGAGGAGATATCATCTCACACCGGTCAGAATGGCCATCATCAAAAAATCTAGAAACAATAAAGGCTGGAGAGGGTGGGGAGAAAAGGGAACACTCTTGCACTGTGGGTGGAAATGTAAATTGATACGGCCACTATCGAGAACATTATGGAGGTTCCTTAAAAAATAAGACTATAACTACCATACGACACCGGAATCCCAGTATTGGGAATATACCCAGAGAAAACAGTAATTGAAGAAGACACATGCACCCTAATAGTCATTTCAAAATTACTTTACAATAGCCAGGTCATGGAATCAACCCAAGTGCCCATCGACAGACGAATGATAAAGAAGTTGTGGAATGGATAAAGAAGTTGTGGTACATATATACAACGGAATACTACACAGCCATTCAAAGGAAGGAAATTGAGTCATTTGTTGAGACGTGGATGGATCTAGAGACTGTCATACAGAGTGAACTCAGTGAGAAAGAGAAAAACAAATATCGTATATTAACGCACGTATGTGGAACATAGAGAATGGTACAGATGAACCGGTTTTCAGGGCAGAAGTTGAGACACAGATGTAGAGAAGCTGACGGATGGACAACAAGGGGGGTAAACCACAGTGGGTTGGGGATGGTTGTCTGCTGACTTGGAAGATGGGTTTGACATTTATACAATGAGGTATTTAAAACTGATGACTGATGTTAAAAAATTAAAAATAAGAATGTAATTAAAGTTAAAAAAATAAAAACGTGAAAAGAATATGAAAAAAATGGACATGTTATACTTTGTTGAAAGGAACGTACAATATTGCAAACATTTTGCAAAATACCTTATGTTTTCTTCAAAAATTACACAGGTAGTTAACCTATGACCCTATAATTCCACTAGTGGGCATAACACAAGTGTTTTAGCCTGCGTTCTACAGAGAAAGAGAACTCACTACCTTCCTGGGGGTGGAGGGGGAGGAAAGGGAGCAAAAGAGCTAGAGAGAGAGATTGAGCTTGAGAGATTATATTGAATTGGCTTAACGTATTGTGAGGACTGGGAAGTCGAAAATATTCAGGGAAATCTGACAGACTGGAGACTGAGGGAACAGGTGATCAGGCAGAATCGCGCTTTTCCTTGAAAGAGCAGTCTTTTCTCTGACAGACTTGTAGACTGAACAAAAGATAAAGCCTCATCCCACATTAGGCAGGGAGCATTTATCTGCTAGGGCTGCCAGGAGAAAGTAACAGGGATTACATATATTAATGGAAATTAGGACATTGATATATACAGAGAGAGTAAGAAGACAAACATAGCCATCTCCAATCCAAGGACACCAATCGTACTGAATTAGGGCAAAACCTGATGGCCTCATTTTAACTTCATTACAGTACTAAAGACCCTATCTCCAGAGACTGTGGATTCTATTTGCAACGTGATTGTACTGAAGGAAGAAAATTCCGTCCAAAACACACACTCCTGTGGTCTCCCAAATTTCATGTTCTTTTTTGCACGAGAAATGCATTCACTTCATGAAATCCCATCCTAAAAGTCATTCTGGCAACAACTCTAAATGCCAACTCTTATTTAAAAAGCATCTCTAGCTGTTGAACCCTGAAGGCAGACAACCTGTTTGCTTTCAAAACACAATGCTGGAAAGAAGAAGTAAAGCTGTCACTGTTTGCAGATGACATGATACTATATATACGGATTCCTAAAGAGGCTACCAGGAACATACCAGAGGTAATCAATGAATTTGGTAAAGGAGCATGATACAAAATTAGTGTACTGAAATCGCTGGCATTCGTATATACTAATGATGAAACATCTGAAAGTGAACGTAAGAAAACCCTCCTCTTTACCATTACAACAGAAAGCATAATATATCTAGGACGCAGCCTACCTAAGGAGACAAAAGACCTGGATGCAGAAAATTATAAGACACTGATGAAAGAAATTAAAGGTGATACAAACACATGGAGAGATATGTCATATTCTTGGATAGGAAGAATCAACATTGTGAAAATGACTCTACTACCCAAAGCAAGCTACCGATTTAATGCAATCCCTATCAAACTACCACTGGCATTTTTCACAGATCTAGAAGCAAAAATGTCACCATTTGTATGGGAACACAAAAGACCCCGAATAGCCAAAGCATTCTTGAAAGCGAAAAATGGAGCTGGAGGAATCAGGCTCCCTGACTTCAGACGATACTGCAAAGCTACAGTAATCAAGACATTATGGTACTGGCACAGAAACAGAAATATAGATCCAAGGCACAGGATAGAATGCCCAGAGAGAAACACACGCACTTATGGTCACCTTATGTTTGATAAAGAAGGAAAGAATATAGAGTGGGGAAAAGACAGCCTCTTCAATAAGTGGTGCTGGGAAAACTGGACAGGTACATGGAAAAGTATGAAATGAGAACACTCCCTAACCCCATACTCAAAAATAAACTCAAAATGGATTAAACACCTAAATGTAAGGACAGGCACTATCAAACTCTTAGGGGAAAACATCAGCGGAACACCCTATGACAGAACTTACAGCAAGATCCTTTTTGACCACCTCCTAGAGAAATGGAAATAAAGACAAAAATAAACAACCGGGACCTAATGCAACTTCCAAGATTTGCACAGCCAACGCAACCATACGCAAGACGAAAAGACCACCCTTAAAATGGAAGAACATATTTGCAAAGGAAGCAACTGACAAAGGATTCATCTCCAAAATTTACAAGCAGCTCATGCAGCTCAATATCAAAAACAAAAAAAAACCCAATCCAAAAGTGGGCTGAAGACCTAAAGAGACATTTCCCCACAGAAGATAGACAGATTGCCCACAAACACATGAAAGAATGCTCCTCATCATTAATCGTTACGGAAAGGCAAATCAAAACTACGAGGAGATATCATCTCACACCGGTCAGAATGGCCATCATCAAAAAATCTAGAAACAATAAAGGCTGGAGAGGGTGTGGAGAAAAGGGAACACTCTTGCACTGTGGGTGGAAATGTAAATTGATACGGCCACTATCGAGAACATTATGGAGGTTCCTTAAAAAATAAGACTATAACTACCATACGACACCGGAATCCCAGTATTGGGAATATACCCAGAGAAAACAGTAATTGAAGAAGACACATGCACCCTAATAGTCATTTCAAAATTACTTACAATAGCCAGGTCATGGAATCAACCCAAGTGCCCATCGACAGACGAATGATAAAGAAGTTGTGGAATGGATAAAGAAGTTGTGGTACATATATACAACGGAATACTACACAGCCATTCAAAGGAAGGAAATTGAGTCATTTGTTGAGACGTGGATGGATCTAGAGACTGTCATACAGAGTGAACTCAGTGAGAAAGAGAAAAACAAATATCGTATATTAACGCACGTATGTGGAACATAGAGAATGGTACAGATGAACCGGTTTTCAGGGCAGAAGTTGAGACACAGATGTAGAGAAGCTGACGGATGGACAACAAGGGGGGTAAACCACAGTGGGTTGGGGATGGTTGTCTGCTGACTTGGAAGATGGGTTTGACATTTATACAATGAGGTATTTAAAACTGATGACTGATGTTAAAAAATTAAAAATAAGAATGTAATTAAAGTTAAAAAAATAAAAACGTGAAAAGAATATGAAAAAAATGGACATGTTATACTTTGTTGAAAGGAACGTACAATATTGCAAACATTTTGCAAAATACCTTATGTTTTCTTCAAAAATTACACAGGTAGTTAACCTATGACCCTATAATTCCACTAGTGGGCATAACACAAGTGTTTTAGCCTGCGTTCTACAGAGAAAGAGAACTCACTACCTTCCTGGGGGTGGAGGGGGAGGAAAGGGAGCAAAAGAGCTAGAGAGAGAGATTGAGCTTGAGAGATTATATTGAATTGGCTTAACGTATTGTGAGGACTGGGAAGTCGAAAATATTCAGGGAAATCTGACAGACTGGAGACTGAGGAAACAGGTGATCAGGCAGAATCGCGCTTTTCCTTGAAAGAGCAGTCTTTTCTCTGACAGACTTGTAGACTGAACAAAAGATAAAGCCTCATCCCACATTAGGCAGGGAGCATTTATCTGCTAGGGCTGCCAGGAGAAAGTAACAGGGATTACATATATTAATGGAAATTAGGACATTGATATATACAGAGAGAGTAAGAAGACAAACATAGCCATCTCCAATCCAAGGACACCAATCGTACTGAATTAGGGCAAAACCTGATGGCCTCATTTTAACTTCATTACAGTACTAAAGACCCTATCTCCAGAGACTGTGGATTCTATTTGCAACGTGATTGTACTGAAGGAAGAAAATTCCGTCCCAAACACACACTCCTGTGGTCTCCCAAATTTCATGTTCTTTTTTGCACGAGAAATGCATTCACTTCATGAAATCCCATCCTAAAAGTCATTCTGGCAACAACTCTAAATGCCAACTCTTATTTAAAAAGCATCTCTAGCTGTTGAACCCTGAAGGCAGACAACCTGTTTGCTTTCAAAACACAATGCTGGAAAGAAGAAGTAAAGCTGTCACTGTTTGCAGATGACATGATACTATATATACGGATTCCTAAAGAGGCTACCAGGAACATACCAGAGGTAATCAATGAATTTGGTAAAGGAGCATGATACAAAATTAGTGTACTGAAATCGCTGGCATTCGTATATACTAATGATGAAACATCTGAAAGTGAACGTAAGAAAACCCTCCTCTTTACCATTACAACAGAAAGCATAATATATCTAGGACGCAGCCTACCTAAGGAGACAAAAGACCTGGATGCAGAAAATTATAAGACACTGATGAAAGAAATTAAAGGTGATACAAACACATGGAGAGATATGTCATATTCTTGGATAGGAAGAATCAACATTGTGAAAATGACTCTACTACCCAAAGAAAGCTACCGATTTAATGCAATCCCTATCAAACTACCACTGGCATTTTTCACAGATCTAGAAGCAAAAATGTCACCATTTGTATGGGAACACAAAAGACCCCGAATAGCCAAAGCATTCTTGAAAGCGAAAAATGGAGCTGGAGGAATCAGGCTCCCTGACTTCAGACGATACTGCAAAGCTACAGTAATCAAGACATTATGGTACTGGCACAGAAACAGAAATATAGATCCAAGGCACAGGATAGAATGCCCAGAGAGAAACACACGCACTTATGGTCACCTTATGTTTGATAAAGAAGGAAAGAATATAGAGTGGGGAAAAGACAGCCTCTTCAATAAGTGGTGCTGGGAAAACTGGACAGGTACATGGAAAAGTATGAAATGAGAACACTCCCTAACCCCATACTCAAAAATAAACTCAAAATGGATTAAACACCTAAATGTAAGGACAGGCACTATCAAACTCTTAGGGGAAAACATCAGCGGAACACCCTATGACAGAACTTACAGCAAGATCCTTTTTGACCACCTCCTAGAGAAATGGAAATAAAGACAAAAATAAACAACCGGGACCTAATGCAACTTCCAAGATTTGCACAGCCACCGCAACCATACGCAAGACGAAAAGACCACCCTTAAAATGGAAGAACATATTTGCAAAGGAAGCAACTGACAAAGGATTCATCTCCAAAATTTACAAGCAGCTCATGCAGCTCAATATCAAAAACAAAAAAAAACCCAATCCAAAAGTGGGCTGAAGACCTAAAGAGACATTTCCCCACAGAAGATAGACAGATTGCCCACAAACACATGAAAGAATGCTGCTCATCATTAATCGTTACGGAAAGGCAAATCAAAACTACGAGGAGATATCATCTCACACCGGTCAGAATGGCCATCATCAAAAAATCTAGAAACAATAAAGGCTGGAGAGGGTGTGGAGAAAAGGGAACACTCTTGCACTGTGGGTGGAAATGTAAATTGATACGGCCACTATCGAGAACATTATGGAGGTTCCTTAAAAAATAAGACTATAACTACCATACGACACCGGAATCCCAGTATTGGGAATATACCCAGAGAAAACAGTAATTGAAGAAGACACATGCACCCTAATAGTCATTTCAAAATTACTTACAATAGCCAGGTCATGGAATCAACCCAAGTGCCCATCGACAGACGAATGATAAAGAAGTTGTGGAATGGATAAAGAAGTTGTGGTACATATATACAACGGAATACTACACAGCCATTCAAAGGAAGGAAATTGAGTCATTTGTTGAGACGTGGATGGATCTAGAGACTGTCATACAGAGTGAACTCAGTGAGAAAGAGAAAAACAAATATCGTATATTAACGCACGTATGTGGAACATAGAGAATGGTACAGATGAACCGGTTTTCAGGGCAGAAGTTGAGACACAGATGTAGAGAAGCTGACGGATGGACAACAAGGGGGGTAAACCACAGTGGGTTGGGGATGGTTGTCTGCTGACTTGGAAGATGGGTTTGACATTTATACAATGAGGTATTTAAAACTGATGACTGATGTTAAAAAATTAAAAATAAGAATGTAATTAAAGTTAAAAAAATAAAAACGTGAAAAGAATATGAAAAAAATGGACATGTTATACTTTGTTGAAAGGAACGTACAATATTGCAAACATTTTGCAAAATACCTTATGTTTTCTTCAAAAATTACACAGGTAGTTAACCTATGACCCTATAATTCCACTAGTGGGCATAACACAAGTGTTTTAGCCTGCGTTCTACAGAGAAAGAGAACTCACTACCTTCCTGGGGGTGGAGGGGGAGGAAAGGGAGCAAAAGAGCTAGAGAGAGAGATTGAGCTTGAGAGATTATATTGAATTGGCTTAACGTATTGTGAGGACTGGGAAGTCGAAAATATTCAGGGAAATCTGACAGACTGGAGACTGAGGAAACAGGTGATCAGGCAGAATCGCGCTTTTCCTTGAAAGAGCAGTCTTTTCTCTGACAGACTTGTAGACTGAACAAAAGATAAAGCCTCATCCCACATTAGGCAGGGAGCATTTATCTGCTAGGGCTGCCAGGAGAAAGTAACAGGGATTACATATATTAATGGAAATTAGGACATTGATATATACAGAGAGAGTAAGAAGACAAACATAGCCATCTCCAATCCAAGGACACCAATCGTACTGAATTAGGGCAAAACCTGATGGCCTCATTTTAACTTCATTACAGTACTAAAGACCCTATCTCCAGAGACTGTGGATTCTATTTGCAACGTGATTGTACTGAAGGAAGAAAATTCCGTCCAAAACACACACTCCTGTGGTCTCCCAAATTTCATGTTCTTTTTTGCACGAGAAATGCATTCACTTCATGAAATCCCATCCTAAAAGTCATTCTGGCAACAACTCTAAATGCCAACTCTTATTTAAAAAGCATCTCTAGCTGTTGAACCCTGAAGGCAGACAACCTGTTTGCTTTCAAAACACAATGCTGGAAAGAAGAAGTAAAGCTGTCACTGTTTGCAGATGACATGATACTATATATACGGATTCCTAAAGAGGCTACCAGGAACATACCAGAGGTAATCAATGAATTTGGTAAAGGAGCATGATACAAAATTAGTGTACTGAAATCGCTGGCATTCGTATATACTAATGATGAAACATCTGAAAGTGAACGTAAGAAAACCCTCCTCTTTACCATTACAACAGAAAGCATAATATATCTAGGACGCAGCCTACCTAAGGAGACAAAAGACCTGGATGCAGAAAATTATAAGACACTGATGAAAGAAATTAAAGGTGATACAAACACATGGAGAGATATGTCATATTCTTGGATAGGAAGAATCAACATTGTGAAAATGACTCTACTACCCAAAGCAAGCTACCGATTTAATGCAATCCCTATCAAACTACCACTGGCATTTTTCACAGATCTAGAAGCAAAAATGTCACCATTTGTATGGGAACACAAAAGACCCCGAATAGCCAAAGCATTCTTGAAAGCGAAAAATGGAGCTGGAGGAATCAGGCTCCCTGACTTCAGACGATACTGCAAAGCTACAGTAATCAAGACATTATGGTACTGGCACAGAAACAGAAATATAGATCCAAGGCACAGGATAGAATGCCCAGAGATAAACACACGCACTTATGGTCACCTTATGTTTGATAAAGAAGGAAAGAATATAGAGTGGGGAAAAGACAGCCTCTTCAATAAGTGGTGCTGGGAAAACTGGACAGGTACATGGAAAAGTATGAAATGAGAACACTCCCTAACCCCATACTCAAAAATAAACTCAAAATGGATTAAACACCTAAATGTAAGGACAGGCACTATCAAACTCTTAGGGGAAAACATCAGCGGAACACCCTATGACAGAACTTACAGCAAGATCCTTTTTGACCACCTCCTAGAGAAATGGAAATAAAGACAAAAATAAACAACCGGGACCTAATGCAACTTCCAAGATTTGCACAGCCAACGCAACCATACGCAAGACGAAAAGACCACCCTTAAAATGGAAGAACATATTTGCAAAGGAAGCAACTGACAAAGGATTCATCTCCAAAATTTACAAGCAGCTCATGCAGCTCAATATCAAAAACAAAAAAAAACCCAATCCAAAAGTGGGCTGAAGACCTAAAGAGACATTTCCCCACAGAAGATAGACAGATTGCCCACAAACACATGAAAGAATGCTCCTCATCATTAATCGTTACGGAAAGGCAAATCAAAACTACGAGGAGATATCATCTCACACCGGTCAGAATGGCCATCATCAAAAAATCTAGAAACAATAAAGGCTGGAGAGGGTGTGGAGAAAAGGGAACACTCTTGCACTGTGGGTGGAAATGTAAATTGATACGGCCACTATCGAGAACATTATGGAGGTTCCTTAAAAAATAAGACTATAACTACCATACGACACCGGAATCCCAGTATTGGGAATATACCCAGAGAAAACAGTAATTGAAGAAGACACATGCACCCTAATAGTCATTTCAAAATTACTTACAATAGCCAGGTCATGGAATCAACCCAAGTGCCCATCGACAGACGAATGATAAAGAAGTTGTGGAATGGATAAAGAAGTTGTGGTACATATATACAACGGAATACTACACAGCCATTCAAAGGAAGGAAATTGAGTCATTTGTTGAGACGTGGATGGATCTAGAGACTGTCATACAGAGTGAACTCAGTGAGAAAGAGAAAAACAAATATCGTATATTAACGCACGTATGTGGAACATAGAGAATGGTACAGATGAACCGGTTTTCAGGGCAGAAGTTGAGACACAGATGTAGAGAAGCTGACGGATGGACAACAAGGGGGGTAAACCACAGTGGGTTGGGGATGGTTGTCTGCTGACTTGGAAGATGGGTTTGACATTTATACAATGAGGTATTTAAAACTGATGACTGATGTTAAAAAATTAAAAATAAGAATGTAATTAAAGTTAAAAAAATAAAAACGTGAAAAGAATATGAAAAAAATGGACATGTTATACTTTGTTGAAAGGAACGTACAATATTGCAAACATTTTGCAAAATACCTTATGTTTTCTTCAAAAATTACACAGGTAGTTAACCTATGACCCTATAATTCCACTAGTGGGCATAACACAAGTGTTTTAGCCTGCGTTCTACAGAGAAAGAGAACTCACTACCTTCCTGGGGGTGGAGGGGGAGGAAAGGGAGCAAAAGAGCTAGAGAGAGAGATTGAGCTTGAGAGATTATATTGAATTGGCTTAACGTATTGTGAGGACTGGGAAGTCGAAAATATTCAGGGAAATCTGACAGACTGGAGACTGAGGAAACAGGTGATCAGGCAGAATCGCGCTTTTCCTTGAAAGAGCAGTCTTTTCTCTGACAGACTTGTAGACTGAACAAAAGATAAAGCCTCATCCCACATTAGGCAGGGAGCATTTATCTGCTAGGGCTGCCAGGAGAAAGTAACAGGGATTACATATATTAATGGAAATTAGGACATTGATATATACAGAGAGAGTAAGAAGACAAACATAGCCATCTCCAATCCAAGGACACCAATCGTACTGAATTAGGGCAAAACCTGATGGCCTCATTTTAACTTCATTACAGTACTAAAGACCCTATCTCCAGAGACTGTGGATTCTATTTGCAACGTGATTGTACTGAAGGAAGAAAATTCCGTCCCAAACACACACTCCTGTGGTCTCCCAAATTTCATGTTCTTTTTTGCACGAGAAATGCATTCACTTCATGAAATCCCATCCTAAAAGTCATTCTGGCAACAACTCTAAATGCCAACTCTTATTTAAAAAGCATCTCTAGCTGTTGAACCCTGAAGGCAGACAACCTGTTTGCTTTCAAAACACAATGCTGGAAAGAAGAAGTAAAGCTGTCACTGTTTGCAGATGACATGATACTATATATACGGATTCCTAAAGAGGCTACCAGGAACATACCAGAGGTAATCAATGAATTTGGTAAAGGAGCATGATACAAAATTAGTGTACTGAAATCGCTGGCATTCGTATATACTAATGATGAAACATCTGAAAGTGAACGTAAGAAAACCCTCCTCTTTACCATTACAACAGAAAGCATAATATATCTAGGACGCAGCCTACCTAAGGAGACAAAAGACCTGGATGCAGAAAATTATAAGACACTGATGAAAGAAATTAAAGGTGATACAAACACATGGAGAGATATGTCATATTCTTGGATAGGAAGAATCAACATTGTGAAAATGACTCTACTACCCAAAGCAAGCTACCGATTTAATGCAATCCCTATCAAACTACCACTGGCATTTTTCACAGATCTAGAAGCAAAAATGTCACCATTTGTATGGGAACACAAAAGACCCCGAATAGCCAAAGCATTCTTGAAAGCGAAAAATGGAGCTGGAGGAATCAGGCTCCCTGACTTCAGACGATACTGCAAAGCTACAGTAATCAAGACATTATGGTACTGGCACAGAAACAGAAATATAGATCCAAGGCACAGGATAGAATGCCCAGAGAGAAACACACGCACTTATGGTCACCTTATGTTTGATAAAGAAGGAAAGAATATAGAGTGGGGAAAAGACAGCCTCTTCAATAAGTGGTGCTGGGAAAACTGGACAGGTACATGGAAAAGTATGAAATGAGAACACTCCCTAACCCCATACTCAAAAATAAACTCAAAATGGATTAAACACCTAAATGTAAGGACAGGCACTATCAAACTCTTAGGGGAAAACATCAGCGGAACACCCTATGACAGAACTTACAGCAAGATCCTTTTTGACCACCTCCTAGAGAAATGGAAATAAAGACAAAAATAAACAACCGGGACCTAATGCAACTTCCAAGATTTGCACAGCCACCGCAACCATACGCAAGACGAAAAGACCACCCTTAAAATGGAAGAACATATTTGCAAAGGAAGCAACTGACAAAGGATTCATCTCCAAAATTTACAAGCAGCTCATGCAGCTCAATATCAAAAACAAAAAAAAACCCAATCCAAAAGTGGGCTGAAGACCTAAAGAGACATTTCCCCACAGAAGATAGACAGATTGCCCACAAACACATGAAAGAATGCTGCTCATCATTAATCGTTACGGAAAGGCAAATCAAAACTACGAGGAGATATCATCTCACACCGGTCAGAATGGCCATCATCAAAAAATCTAGAAACAATAAAGGCTGGAGAGGGTGTGGAGAAAAGGGAACACTCTTGCACTGTGGGTGGAAATGTAAATTGATACGGCCACTATCGAGAACATTATGGAGGTTCCTTAAAAAATAAGACTATAACTACCATACGACACCGGAATCCCAGTATTGGGAATATACCCAGAGAAAACAGTAATTGAAGAAGACACATGCACCCTAATAGTCATTTCAAAATTACTTACAATAGCCAGGTCATGGAATCAACCCAAGTGCCCATCGACAGACGAATGATAAAGAAGTTGTGGAATGGATAAAGAAGTTGTGGTACATATATACAACGGAATACTACACAGCCATTCAAAGGAAGGAAATTGAGTCATTTGTTGAGACGTGGATGGATCTAGAGACTGTCATACAGAGTGAACTCAGTGAGAAAGAGAAAAACAAATATCGTATATTAACGCACGTATGTGGAACATAGAGAATGGTACAGATGAACCGGTTTTCAGGGCAGAAGTTGAGACACAGATGTAGAGAAGCTGACGGATGGACAACAAGGGGGGTAAACCACAGTGGGTTGGGGATGGTTGTCTGCTGACTTGGAAGATGGGTTTGACATTTATACAATGAGGTATTTAAAACTGATGACTGATGTTAAAAAATTAAAAATAAGAATGTAATTAAAGTTAAAAAAATAAAAACGTGAAAAGAATATGAAAAAAATGGACATGTTATACTTTGTTGAAAGGAACGTACAATATTGCAAACATTTTGCAAAATACCTTATGTTTTCTTCAAAAATTACACAGGTAGTTAACCTATGACCCTATAATTCCACTAGTGGGCATAACACAAGTGTTTTAGCCTGCGTTCTACAGAGAAAGAGAACTCACTACCTTCCTGGGGGTGGAGGGGGAGGAAAGGGAGCAAAAGAGCTAGAGAGAGAGATTGAGCTTGAGAGATTATATTGAATTGGCTTAACGTATTGTGAGGACTGGGAAGTCGAAAATATTCAGGGAAATCTGACAGACTGGAGACTGAGGAAACAGGTGATCAGGCAGAATCGCGCTTTTCCTTGAAAGAGCAGTCTTTTCTCTGACAGACTTGTAGACTGAACAAAAGATAAAGCCTCATCCCACATTAGGCAGGGAGCATTTATCTGCTAGGGCTGCCAGGAGAAAGTAACAGGGATTACATATATTAATGGAAATTAGGACATTGATATATACAGAGAGAGTAAGAAGACAAACATAGCCATCTCCAATCCAAGGACACCAATCGTACTGAATTAGGGCAAAACCTGATGGCCTCATTTTAACTTCATTACAGTACTAAAGACCCTATCTCCAGAGACTGTGGATTCTATTTGCAACGTGATTGTACTGAAGGAAGAAAATTCCGTCCAAAACACACACTCCTGTGGTCTCCCAAATTTCATGTTCTTTTTTGCACGAGAAATGCATTCACTTCATGAAATCCCATCCTAAAAGTCATTCTGGCAACAACTCTAAATGCCAACTCTTATTTAAAAAGCATCTCTAGCTGTTGAACCCTGAAGGCAGACAACCTGTTTGCTTTCAAAACACAATGCTGGAAAGAAGAAGTAAAGCTGTCACTGTTTGCAGATGACATGATACTATATATACGGATTCCTAAAGAGGCTACCAGGAACATACCAGAGGTAATCAATGAATTTGGTAAAGGAGCATGATACAAAATTAGTGTACTGAAATCGCTGGCATTCGTATATACTAATGATGAAACATCTGAAAGTGAACGTAAGGAAACCCTCCTCTTTACCATTACAACAGAAAGCATAATATATCTAGGACGCAGCCTACCTAAGGAGACAAAAGACCTGGATGCAGAAAATTATAAGACACTGATGAAAGAAATTAAAGGTGATACAAACACATGGAGAGATATGTCATATTCTTGGATAGGAAGAATCAACATTGTGAAAATGACTCTACTACCCAAAGCAAGCTACCGATTTAATGCAATCCCTATCAAACTACCACTGGCATTTTTCACAGATCTAGAAGCAAAAATGTCACCATTTGTATGGGAACACAAAAGACCCCGAATAGCCAAAGCATTCTTGAAAGCGAAAAATGGAGCTGGAGGAATCAGGCTCCCTGACTTCAGACGATACTGCAAAGCTACAGTAATCAAGACATTATGGTACTGGCACAGAAACAGAAATATAGATCCAAGGCACAGGATAGAATGCCCAGAGATAAACACACGCACTTATGGTCACCTTATGTTTGATAAAGAAGGAAAGAATATAGAGTGGGGAAAAGACAGCCTCTTCAATAAGTGGTGCTGGGAAAACTGGACAGGTACATGGAAAAGTATGAAATGAGAACACTCCCTAACCCCATACTCAAAAATAAACTCAAAATGGGTTAAACACCTAAATGTAAGGACAGGCACTATCAAACTCTTAGGGGAAAACATCAGCGGAACACCCTATGACAGAACTTACAGCAAGATCCTTTTTGACCACCTCCTAGAGAAATGGAAATAAAGACAAAAATAAACAACCGGGACCTAATGCAACTTCCAAGATTTGCACAGCCACCGCAACCATACGCAAGACGAAAAGACCATCCTTAAAATGGAAGAACATATTTGCAAAGGAAGCAACTGACAAAGGATTCATCTCCAAAATTTACAAGCAGCTCATGCAGCTCAATATCAAAAACAAAAAAAAACGCCATCCAAAAGTGGGCTGAAGACCTAAAGAGACATTTCCCCACAGAAGATAGACAGATTGCCCACAAACACATGAAAGAATGCTCCTCATCATTAATCGTTACGGAAAGGCAAATCAAAACTACGAGGAGATATCATCTCACACCGGTCAGAATGGCCATCATCAAAAAATCTAGAAACAATAAAGGCTGGAGAGGGTGTGGAGAAAAGGGAACACTCTTGCACTGTGGGTGGAAATGTAAATTGATACGGCCACTATCGAGAACATTATGGAGGTTCCTTAAAAAATAAGACTATAACTACCATACGACACCGGAACCCCAGTATTGGGAATATACCCAGAGAAAACAGTAATTGAAGAAGACACATGCACCCTAATAGTCATTTCAAAATTACTTACAATAGCCAGGTCATGGAATCAACCCAAGTGCCCATCGACAGACGAATGATAAAGAAGTTGTGGAATGGATAAAGAAGTTGTGGTACATATATACAACGGAATACTACACAGCCATTCAAAGGAAGGAAATTGAGTCATTTGTTGAGACGTGGATGGATCTAGAGACTCTCATACAGAGTGAACTCAGTGAGAAAGAGAAAAACAAATATCGTATATTAACGCACGTATGTGGAACATAGAGAATGGTACAGATGAACCGGTTTTCAGGGCAGAAGTTGAGACACAGATGTAGAGAAGCTGACGGATGGACAACAAGGGGGGTAAACCACAGTGGGTTGGGGATGGTTGTCTGCTGACTTGGAAGATGGGTTTGACATTTATACAATGAGGTATTTAAAACTGATGACTGATGTTAAAAAATTAAAAATAAGAATGTAATTAAAGTTAAAAAAATAAAAACGTGAAAAGAATATGAAAAAAATGGACATGTTATACTTTGTTGAAAGGAACGTACAATATTGCAAACATTTTGCAAAATACCTTATGTTTTCTTCAAAAATTACACAGGTAGTTAACCTATGACCCTATAATTCCACTAGTGGGCATAACACAAGTGTTTTAGCCTGCGTTCTACAGAGAAAGAGAACTCACTACCTTCCTGGGGGTGGAGGGGGAGGAAAGGGAGCAAAAGAGCTAGAGAGAGAGATTGAGCTTGAGAGATTATATTGAATTGGCTTAACGTATTGTGAGGACTGGGAAGTCGAAAATATTCAGGGAAATCTGACAGACTGGAGACTGAGGAAACAGGTGATCAGGCAGAATCGCGCTTTTCCTTGAAAGAGCAGTCTTTTCTCTGACAGACTTGTAGACTGAACAAAAGATAAAGCCTCATCCCACATTAGGCAGGGAGCATTTATCTGCTAGGGCTGCCAGGAGAAAGTAACAGGGATTACATATATTAATGGAAATTAGGACATTGATATATACAGAGAGAGTAAGAAGACAAACATAGCCATCTCCAATCCAAGGACACCAATCGTACTGAATTAGGGCAAAACCTGATGGCCTCATTTTAACTTCATTACAGTACTAAAGACCCTATCTCCAGAGACTGTGGATTCTATTTGCAACGTGATTGTACTGAAGGAAGAAAATTCCGTCCCAAACACACACTCCTGTGGTCTCCCAAATTTCATGTTCTTTTTTGCACGAGAAATGCATTCACTTCATGAAATCCCATCCTAAAAGTCATTCTGGCAACAACTCTAAATGCCAACTCTTATTTAAAAAGCATCTCTAGCTGTTGAACCCTGAAGGCAGACAACCTGTTTGCTTTCAAAACACAATGCTGGAAAGAAGAAGTAAAGCTGTCACTGTTTGCAGATGACATGATACTATATATACGGATTCCTAAAGAGGCTACCAGGAACATACCAGAGGTAATCAATGAATTTGGTAAAGGAGCATGATACAAAATTAGTGTACTGAAATCGCTGGCATTCGTATATACTAATGATGAAACATCTGAAAGTGAACGTAAGAAAACCCTCCTCTTTACCATTACAACAGAAAGCATAATATATCTAGGACGCAGCCTACCTAAGGAGACAAAAGACCTGGATGCAGAAAATTATAAGACACTGATGAAAGAAATTAAAGGTGATACAAACACATGGAGAGATATGTCATATTCTTGGATAGGAAGAATCAACATTGTGAAAATGACTCTACTACCCAAAGCAAGCTACCGATTTAATGCAATCCCTATCAAACTACCACTGGCATTTTTCACAGATCTAGAAGCAAAAATGTCACCATTTGTATGGGAACACAAAAGACCCCGAATAGCCAAAGCATTCTTGAAAGCGAAAAATGGAGCTGGAGGAATCAGGCTCCCTGACTTCAGACGATACTGCAAAGCTACAGTAATCAAGACATTATGGTACTGGCACAGAAACAGAAATATAGATCCAAGGCACAGGATAGAATGCCCAGAGATAAACACACGCACTTATGGTCACCTTATGTTTGATAAAGAAGGAAAGAATATAGAGTGGGCAAAAGACAGCCTCTTCAATAAGTGGTGCTGGGAAAACTGGACAGGTACATGGAAAAGTATGAAATGAGAACACTCCCTAACCCCATACTCAAAAATAAACTCAAAATGGATTAAACACCTAAATGTAAGGACAGGCACTATCAAACTCTTAGGGGAAAACATCAGCGGAACACCCTATGACAGAACTTACAGCAAGATCCTTTTTGACCACCTCCTAGAGAAATGGAAATAAAGACAAAAATAAACAACCGGGACCTAATGCAACTTCCAAGATTTGCACAGCCACCGCAACCATACGCAAGACGAAAAGACCACCCTTAAAATGGAAGAACATATTTGCAAAGGAAGCAACTGACAAAGGATTCATCTCCAAAATTTACAAGCAGCTCATGCAGCTCAATATCAAAAACAAAAAAAAACGCCATCCAAAAGTGGGCTGAAGACCTAAAGAGACATTTCCCCACAGAAGATAGACAGATTGCCCACAAACACATGAAAGAATGCTCCTCATCATTAATCGTTACGGAAAGGCAAATCAAAACTACGAGGAGATATCATCTCACACCGGTCAGAATGGCCATCATCAAAAAATCTAGAAACAATAAAGGCTGGAGAGGGTGTGGAGAAAAGGGAACACTCTTGCACTGTGGGTGGAAATGTAAATTGATACGGCCACTATCGAGAACATTATGGAGGTTCCTTAAAAAATAAGACTATAACTACCATACGACACCGGAACCCCAGTATTGGGAATATACCCAGAGAAAACAGTAATTGAAGAAGACACATGCACCCTAATAGTCATTTCAAAATTACTTACAATAGCCAGGTCATGGAATCAACCCAAGTGCCCATCGACAGACGAATGATAAAGAAGTTGTGGAATGGATAAAGAAGTTGTGGTACATATATACAACGGAATACTACACAGCCATTCAAAGGAAGGAAACTGAGTCATTTGTTGAGACGTGGATGGATCTAGAGACTGTCATACAGAGTGAACTCAGTGAGAAAGAGAAAAACAAATATCGTATATTAACGCACGTATGTGGAACATAGAGAATGGTACAGATGAACCGGTTTTCAGGGCAGAAGTTGAGACACAGATGTAGAGAAGCTGACGGATGGACAACAAGGGGGGTAAACCACAGTGGGTTGGGGATGGTTGTCTGCTGACTTGGAAGATGGGTTTGACATTTATACAATGAGGTATTTAAAACTGATGACTGATGTTAAAAAATTAAAAATAAGAATGTAATTAAAGTTAAAAAAATAAAAACGTGAAAAGAATATGAAAAAAATGGACATGTTATACTTTGTTGAAAGGAACGTACAATATTGCAAACATTTTGCAAAATACCTTATGTTTTCTTCAAAAATTACACAGGTAGTTAACCTATGACCCTATAATTCCACTAGTGGGCATAACACAAGTGTTTTAGCCTGCGTTCTACAGAGAAAGAGAACTCACTACCTTCCTGGGGGTGGAGGGGGAGGAAAGGGAGCAAAAGAGCTAGAGAGAGAGATTGAGCTTGAGAGATTATATTGAATTGGCTTAACGTATTGTGAGGACTGGGAAGTCGAAAATATTCAGGGAAATCTGACAGACTGGAGACTGAGGAAACAGGTGATCAGGCAGAATCGCGCTTTTCCTTGAAAGAGCAGTCTTTTCTCTGACAGACTTGTAGACTGAACAAAAGATAAAGCCTCATCCCACATTAGGCAGGGAGCATTTATCTGCTAGGGCTGCCAGGAGAAAGTAACAGGGATTACATATATTAATGGAAATTAGGACATTGATATATACAGAGAGAGTAAGAAGACAAACATAGCCATCTCCAATCCAAGGACACCAATCGTACTGAATTAGGGCAAAACCTGATGGCCTCATTTTAACTTCATTACAGTACTAAAGACCCTATCTCCAGAGACTGTGGATTCTATTTGCAACGTGATTGTACTGAAGGAAGAAAATTCCGTCCCAAACACACACTCCTGTGGTCTCCCAAATTTCATGTTCTTTTTTGCACGAGAAATGCATTCACTTCATGAAATCCCATCCTAAAAGTCATTCTGGCAACAACTCTAAATGCCAACTCTTATTTAAAAAGCATCTCTAGCTGTTGAACCCTGAAGGCAGACAACCTGTTTGCTTTCAAAACACAATGCTGGAAAGAAGAAGTAAAGCTGTCACTGTTTGCAGATGACATGATACTATATATACGGATTCCTAAAGAGGCTACCAGGAACATACCAGAGGTAATCAATGAATTTGGTAAAGGAGCATGATACAAAATTAGTGTACTGAAATCGCTGGCATTCGTATATACTAATGATGAAACATCTGAAAGTGAACGTAAGAAAACCCTCCTCTTTACCATTACAACAGAAAGCATAATATATCTAGGACGCAGCCTACCTAAGGAGACAAAAGACCTGGATGCAGAAAATTATAAGACACTGATGAAAGAAATTAAAGGTGATACAAACACATGGAGAGATATGTCATATTCTTGGATAGGAAGAATCAACATTGTGAAAATGACTCTACTACCCAAAGCAAGCTACCGATTTAATGCAATCCCTATCAAACTACCACTGGCATTTTTCACAGATCTAGAAGCAAAAATGTCACCATTTGTATGGGAACACAAAAGACCCCGAATAGCCAAAGCATTCTTGAAAGCGAAAAATGGAGCTGGAGGAATCAGGCTCCCTGACTTCAGACGATACTGCAAAGCTACAGTAATCAAGACATTATGGTACTGGCACAGAAACAGAAATATAGATCCAAGGCACAGGATAGAATGCCCAGAGATAAACACACGCACTTATGGTCACCTTATGTTTGATAAAGAAGGAAAGAATATAGAGTGGGCAAAAGACAGCCTCTTCAATAAGTGGTGCTGGGAAAACTGGACAGGTACATGGAAAAGTATGAAATGAGAACACTCCCTAACCCCATACTCAAAAATAAACTCAAAATGGATTAAACACCTAAATGTAAGGACAGGCACTATCAAACTCTTAGGGGAAAACATCAGCGGAACACCCTATGACAGAACTTACAGCAAGATCCTTTTTGACCACCTCCTAGAGAAATGGAAATAAAGACAAAAATAAACAACCGGGACCTAATGCAACTTCCAAGATTTGCACAGCCACCGCAACCATACGCAAGACGAAAAGACCACCCTTAAAATGGAAGAACATATTTGCAAAGGAAGCAACTGACAAAGGATTCATCTCCAAAATTTACAAGCAGCTCATGCAGCTCAATATCAAAAACAAAAAAAAACGCCATCCAAAAGTGGGCTGAAGACCTAAAGAGACATTTCCCCACAGAAGATAGACAGATTGCCCACAAACACATGAAAGAATGCTCCTCATCATTAATCGTTACGGAAAGGCAAATCAAAACTACGAGGAGATATCATCTCACACCGGTCAGAATGGCCATCATCAAAAAATCTAGAAACAATAAAGGCTGGAGAGGGTGTGGAGAAAAGGGAACACTCTTGCACTGTGGGTGGAAATGTAAATTGATACGGCCACTATCGAGAACATTATGGAGGTTCCTTAAAAAATAAGACTATAACTACCATACGACACCGGAACCCCAGTATTGGGAATATACCCAGAGAAAACAGTAATTGAAGAAGACACATGCACCCTAATAGTCATTTCAAAATTACTTACAATAGCCAGGTCATGGAATCAACCCAAGTGCCCATCGACAGACGAATGATAAAGAAGTTGTGGAATGGATAAAGAAGTTGTGGTACATATATACAACGGAATACTACACAGCCATTCAAAGGAAGGAAATTGAGTCATTTGTTGAGACGTGGATGGATCTAGAGACTGTCATACAGAGTGAACTCAGTGAGAAAGAGAAAAACAAATATCGTATATTAACGCACGTATGTGGAACATAGAGAATGGTACAGATGAACCGGTTTTCAGGGCAGAAGTTGAGACACAGATGTAGAGAAGCTGACGGATGGACAACAAGGGGGGTAAACCACAGTGGGTTGGGGATGGTTGTCTGCTGACTTGGAAGATGGGTTTGACATTTATACAATGAGGTATTTAAAACTGATGACTGATGTTAAAAAATTAAAAATAAGAATGTAATTAAAGTTAAAAAAATAAAAACGTGAAAAGAATATGAAAAAAATGGACATGTTATACTTTGTTGAAAGGAACGTACAATATTGCAAACATTTTGCAAAATACCTTATGTTTTCTTCAAAAATTACACAGGTAGTTAACCTATGACCCTATAATTCCACTAGTGGGCATAACACAAGTGTTTTAGCCTGCGTTCTACAGAGAAAGAGAACTCACTACCTTCCTGGGGGTGGAGGGGGAGGAAAGGGAGCAAAAGAGCTAGAGAGAGAGATTGAGCTTGAGAGATTATATTGAATTGGCTTAACGTATTGTGAGGACTGGGAAGTCGAAAATATTCAGGGAAATCTGACAGACTGGAGACTGAGGAAACAGGTGATCAGGCAGAATCGCGCTTTTCCTTGAAAGAGCAGTCTTTTCTCTGACAGACTTGTAGACTGAACAAAAGATAAAGCCTCATCCCACATTAGGCAGGGAGCATTTATCTGCTAGGGCTGCCAGGAGAAAGTAACAGGGATTACATATATTAATGGAAATTAGGACATTGATATATACAGAGAGAGTAAGAAGACAAACATAGCCATCTCCAATCCAAGGACACCAATCGTACTGAATTAGGGCAAAACCTGATGGCCTCATTTTAACTTCATTACAGTACTAAAGACCCTATCTCCAGAGACTGTGGATTCTATTTGCAACGTGATTGTACTGAAGGAAGAAAATTCCGTCCCAAACACACACTCCTGTGGTCTCCCAAATTTCATGTTCTTTTTTGCACGAGAAATGCATTCACTTCATGAAATCCCATCCTAAAAGTCATTCTGGCAACAACTCTAAATGCCAACTCTTATTTAAAAAGCATCTCTAGCTGTTGAACCCTGAAGGCAGACAACCTGTTTGCTTTCAAAACACAATGCTGGAAAGAAGAAGTAAAGCTGTCACTGTTTGCAGATGACATGATACTATATATACGGATTCCTAAAGAGGCTACCAGGAACATACCAGAGGTAATCAATGAATTTGGTAAAGGAGCATGATACAAAATTAGTGTACTGAAATCGCTGGCATTCGTATATACTAATGATGAAACATCTGAAAGTGAACGTAAGAAAACCCTCCTCTTTACCATTACAACAGAAAGCATAATATATCTAGGACGCAGCCTACCTAAGGAGACAAAAGACCTGGATGCAGAAAATTATAAGACACTGATGAAAGAAATTAAAGGTGATACAAACACATGGAGAGATATGTCATATTCTTGGATAGGAAGAATCAACATTGTGAAAATGACTCTACTACCCAAAGCAAGCTACCGATTTAATGCAATCCCTATCAAACTACCACTGGCATTTTTCACAGATCTAGAAGCAAAAATGTCACCATTTGTATGGGAACACAAAAGACCCCGAATAGCCAAAGCATTCTTGAAAGCGAAAAATGGAGCTGGAGGAATCAGGCTCCCTGACTTCAGACGATACTGCAAAGCTACAGTAATCAAGACATTATGGTACTGGCACAGAAACAGAAATATAGATCCAAGGCACAGGATAGAATGCCCAGAGATAAACACACGCACTTATGGTCACCTTATGTTTGATAAAGAAGGAAAGAATATAGAGTGGGCAAAAGACAGCCTCTTCAATAAGTGGTGCTGGGAAAACTGGACAGGTACATGGAAAAGTATGAAATGAGAACACTCCCTAACCCCATACTCAAAAATAAACTCAAAATGGATTAAACACCTAAATGTAAGGACAGGCACTATCAAACTCTTAGGGGAAAACATCAGCGGAACACCCTATGACAGAACTTACAGCAAGATCCTTTTTGACCACCTCCTAGAGAAATGGAAATAAAGACAAAAATAAACAACCGGGACCTAATGCAACTTCCAAGATTTGCACAGCCACCGCAACCATACGCAAGACGAAAAGACCACCCTTAAAATGGAAGAACATATTTGCAAAGGAAGCAACTGACAAAGGATTCATCTCCAAAATTTACAAGCAGCTCATGCAGCTCAATATCAAAAACAAAAAAAAACGCCATCCAAAAGTGGGCTGAAGACCTAAAGAGACATTTCCCCACAGAAGATAGACAGATTGCCCACAAACACATGAAAGAATGCTCCTCATCATTAATCGTTACGGAAAGGCAAATCAAAACTACGAGGAGATATCATCTCACACCGGTCAGAATGGCCATCATCAAAAAATCTAGAAACAATAAAGGCTGGAGAGGGTGTGGAGAAAAGGGAACACTCTTGCACTGTGGGTGGAAATGTAAATTGATACGGCCACTATCGAGAACATTATGGAGGTTCCTTAAAAAATAAGACTATAACTACCATACGACACCGGAACCCCAGTATTGGGAATATACCCAGAGAAAACAGTAATTGAAGAAGACACATGCACCCTAATAGTCATTTCAAAATTACTTACAATAGCCAGGTCATGGAATCAACCCAAGTGCCCATCGACAGACGAATGATAAAGAAGTTGTGGAATGGATAAAGAAGTTGTGGTACATATATACAACGGAATACTACACAGCCATTCAAAGGAAGGAAATTGAGTCATTTGTTGAGACGTGGATGGATCTAGAGACTGTCATACAGAGTGAACTCAGTGAGAAAGAGAAAAACAAATATCGTATATTAACGCACGTATGTGGAACATAGAGAATGGTACAGATGAACCGGTTTTCAGGGCAGAAGTTGAGACACAGATGTAGAGAAGCTGACGGATGGACAACAAGGGGGGTAAACCACAGTGGGTTGGGGATGGTTGTCTGCTGACTTGGAAGATGGGTTTGACATTTATACAATGAGGTATTTAAAACTGATGACTGATGTTAAAAAATTAAAAATAAGAATGTAATTAAAGTTAAAAAAATAAAAACGTGAAAAGAATATGAAAAAAATGGACATGTTATACTTTGTTGAAAGGAACGTACAATATTGCAAACATTTTGCAAAATACCTTATGTTTTCTTCAAAAATTACACAGGTAGTTAACCTATGACCCTATAATTCCACTAGTGGGCATAACACAAGTGTTTTAGCCTGCGTTCTACAGAGAAAGAGAACTCACTACCTTCCTGGGGGTGGAGGGGGAGGAAAGGGAGCAAAAGAGCTAGAGAGAGAGATTGAGCTTGAGAGATTATATTGAATTGGCTTAACGTATTGTGAGGACTGGGAAGTCGAAAATATTCAGGGAAATCTGACAGACTGGAGACTGAGGAAACAGGTGATCAGGCAGAATCGCGCTTTTCCTTGAAAGAGCAGTCTTTTCTCTGACAGACTTGTAGACTGAACAAAAGATAAAGCCTCATCCCACATTAGGCAGGGAGCATTTATCTGCTAGGGCTGCCAGGAGAAAGTAACAGGGATTACATATATTAATGGAAATTAGGACATTGATATATACAGAGAGAGTAAGAAGACAAACATAGCCATCTCCAATCCAAGGACACCAATCGTACTGAATTAGGGCAAAACCTGATGGCCTCATTTTAACTTCATTACAGTACTAAAGACCCTATCTCCAGAGACTGTGGATTCTATTTGCAACGTGATTGTACTGAAGGAAGAAAATTCCGTCCCAAACACACACTCCTGTGGTCTCCCAAATTTCATGTTCTTTTTTGCACGAGAAATGCATTCACTTCATGAAATCCCATCCTAAAAGTCATTCTGGCAACAACTCTAAATGCCAACTCTTATTTAAAAAGCATCTCTAGCTGTTGAACCCTGAAGGCAGACAACCTGTTTGCTTTCAAAACACAATGCTGGAAAGAAGAAGTAAAGCTGTCACTGTTTGCAGATGACATGATACTATATATACGGATTCCTAAAGAGGCTACCAGGAACATACCAGAGGTAATCAATGAATTTGGTAAAGGAGCATGATACAAAATTAGTGTACTGAAATCGCTGGCATTCGTATATACTAATGATGAAACATCTGAAAGTGAACGTAAGAAAACCCTCCTCTTTACCATTACAACAGAAAGCATAATATATCTAGGACGCAGCCTACCTAAGGAGACAAAAGACCTGGATGCAGAAAATTATAAGACACTGATGAAAGAAATTAAAGGTGATACAAACACATGGAGAGATATGTCATATTCTTGGATAGGAAGAATCAACATTGTGAAAATGACTCTACTACCCAAAGCAAGCTACCGATTTAATGCAATCCCTATCAAACTACCACTGGCATTTTTCACAGATCTAGAAGCAAAAATGTCACCATTTGTATGGGAACACAAAAGACCCCGAATAGCCAAAGCATTCTTGAAAGCGAAAAATGGAGCTGGAGGAATCAGGCTCCCTGACTTCAGACGATACTGCAAAGCTACAGTAATCAAGACATTATGGTACTGGCACAGAAACAGAAATATAGATCCAAGGCACAGGATAGAATGCCCAGAGATAAACACACGCACTTATGGTCACCTTATGTTTGATAAAGAAGGAAAGAATATAGAGTGGGCAAAAGACAGCCTCTTCAATAAGTGGTGCTGGGAAAACTGGACAGGTACATGGAAAAGTATGAAATGAGAACACTCCCTAACCCCATACTCAAAAATAAACTCAAAATGGATTAAACACCTAAATGTAAGGACAGGCACTATCAAACTCTTAGGGGAAAACATCAGCGGAACACCCTATGACAGAACTTACAGCAAGATCCTTTTTGACCACCTCCTAGAGAAATGGAAATAAAGACAAAAATAAACAACCGGGACCTAATGCAACTTCCAAGATTTGCACAGCCACCGCAACCATACGCAAGACGAAAAGACCACCCTTAAAATGGAAGAACATATTTGCAAAGGAAGCAACTGACAAAGGATTCATCTCCAAAATTTACAAGCAGCTCATGCAGCTCAATATCAAAAACAAAAAAAAACGCCATCCAAAAGTGGGCTGAAGACCTAAAGAGACATTTCCCCACAGAAGATAGACAGATTGCCCACAAACACATGAAAGAATGCTCCTCATCATTAATCGTTACGGAAAGGCAAATCAAAACTACGAGGAGATATCATCTCACACCGGTCAGAATGGCCATCATCAAAAAATCTAGAAACAATAAAGGCTGGAGAGGGTGTGGAGAAAAGGGAACACTCTTGCACTGTGGGTGGAAATGTAAATTGATACGGCCACTATCGAGAACATTATGGAGGTTCCTTAAAAAATAAGACTATAACTACCATACGACACCGGAACCCCAGTATTGGGAATATACCCAGAGAAAACAGTAATTGAAGAAGACACATGCACCCTAATAGTCATTTCAAAATTACTTACAATAGCCAGGTCATGGAATCAACCCAAGTGCCCATCGACAGACGAATGATAAAGAAGTTGTGGAATGGATAAAGAAGTTGTGGTACATATATACAACGGAATACTACACAGCCATTCAAAGGAAGGAAATTGAGTCATTTGTTGAGACGTGGATGGATCTAGAGACTGTCATACAGAGTGAACTCAGTGAGAAAGAGAAAAACAAATATCGTATATTAACGCACGTATGTGGAACATAGAGAATGGTACAGATGAACCGGTTTTCAGGGCAGAAGTTGAGACACAGATGTAGAGAAGCTGACGGATGGACAACAAGGGGGGTAAACCACAGTGGGTTGGGGATGGTTGTCTGCTGACTTGGAAGATGGGTTTGACATTTATACAATGAGGTATTTAAAACTGATGACTGATGTTAAAAAATTAAAAATAAGAATGTAATTAAAGTTAAAAAAATAAAAACGTGAAAAGAATATGAAAAAAATGGACATGTTATACTTTGTTGAAAGGAACGTACAATATTGCAAACATTTTGCAAAATACCTTATGTTTTCTTCAAAAATTACACAGGTAGTTAACCTATGACCCTATAATTCCACTAGTGGGCATAACACAAGTGTTTTAGCCTGCGTTCTACAGAGAAAGAGAACTCACTACCTTCCTGGGGGTGGAGGGGGAGGAAAGGGAGCAAAAGAGCTAGAGAGAGAGATTGAGCTTGAGAGATTATATTGAATTGGCTTAACGTATTGTGAGGACTGGGAAGTCGAAAATATTCAGGGAAATCTGACAGACTGGAGACTGAGGAAACAGGTGATCAGGCAGAATCGCGCTTTTCCTTGAAAGAGCAGTCTTTTCTCTGACAGACTTGTAGACTGAACAAAAGATAAAGCCTCATCCCACATTAGGCAGGGAGCATTTATCTGCTAGGGCTGCCAGGAGAAAGTAACAGGGATTACATATATTAATGGAAATTAGGACATTGATATATACAGAGAGAGTAAGAAGACAAACATAGCCATCTCCAATCCAAGGACACCAATCGTACTGAATTAGGGCAAAACCTGATGGCCTCATTTTAACTTCATTACAGTACTAAAGACCCTATCTCCAGAGACTGTGGATTCTATTTGCAACGTGATTGTACTGAAGGAAGAAAATTCCGTCCCAAACACACACTCCTGTGGTCTCCCAAATTTCATGTTCTTTTTTGCACGAGAAATGCATTCACTTCATGAAATCCCATCCTAAAAGTCATTCTGGCAACAACTCTAAATGCCAACTCTTATTTAAAAAGCATCTCTAGCTGTTGAACCCTGAAGGCAGACAACCTGTTTGCTTTCAAAACACAATGCTGGAAAGAAGAAGTAAAGCTGTCACTGTTTGCAGATGACATGATACTATATATACGGATTCCTAAAGAGGCTACCAGGAACATACCAGAGGTAATCAATGAATTTGGTAAAGGAGCATGATACAAAATTAGTGTACTGAAATCGCTGGCATTCGTATATACTAATGATGAAACATCTGAAAGTGAACGTAAGAAAACCCTCCTCTTTACCATTACAACAGAAAGCATAATATATCTAGGACGCAGCCTACCTAAGGAGACAAAAGACCTGGATGCAGAAAATTATAAGACACTGATGAAAGAAATTAAAGGTGATACAAACACATGGAGAGATATGTCATATTCTTGGATAGGAAGAATCAACATTGTGAAAATGACTCTACTACCCAAAGC
>NW_028124525.1:0-66250 GCF_965194825.1 Balaenoptera physalus
AGTAGGGGACTTTAGCACCCCTCTTTCACCAATGAACAGATCATCCACAATGAAAATAAATAAGGAAACACAAGCTTTAAATGATACATTAAACAAGATGGACTTAATTGATATTTATAGGACATTCCATCCAAAAACAACAGAATACACTTTTTCTCAAGTGCTCCTGGAACATTCTCCAGGATATAGATCATATCTTGGGTCACAAATCAAGCCTTGGTAAATATAAGAAAACTGAAATCGTATCAAGTATCTTTTCCGACCACAATGCTATCAGACTAGATATCAATTACAGGAAAAAAATCTGTAAAACATAAAAACACATGGACGCTCAACAATACACTACTTAATAACCAAGACACCACTGAAGAAATCAAAGAGGAAATTAAAAAATACCTAGAAACAAATGACAATGAAAACATGAAGACCCAAAACCTATTGGATGCAGCAAGAGCAGTTCTAAGAGAGAAGTTTATAGCAATACAATCCTACCTCAAGAAACAAGAAATATCTCAAATAAACAAGTTAACCTTACACCTAAAGCAATTACAGAAAGAAAGAAAAAAAAAAAAACAAAGTCAGCAGAGGAAAGACATCATAAAGATCAGACCAGACATAAATGAAAAAGAAATGAAGGAAACAACAGCAAAGATCAAAAAAAGTAAAAGCTGGTTCCTTGAGAGGATAAACAAAATTGATAAACCATTAGCCAGACTCATCAAGAAAAAAAGGGAGACGACT
Source organism: Balaenoptera physalus (assembly GCF_965194825.1). NCBI lineage: Eukaryota > Metazoa > Chordata > Mammalia > Artiodactyla > Balaenopteridae > Balaenoptera > Balaenoptera physalus. The sequence goes on from NW_028124525.1 coordinate 742, forward strand.
CAAATCAATAGAATTACAAATGAAAAAGGAGAAGTAACAACTGACACTGCAGACATACAAAGGATCATGAGAGATTACTGCAAGCAACTATATGCCAATAAAATGGACAACCTGGAAGAAATGGACAAATTCTTAGAAAAGCACAACCTTCCAAGACTGAACCAGGAAGAAATAGAAACTACAAACAAACCAATCCCAAGCACTGAACTTGAGACTGTGATTAAAAATCTTCCAACAAACAAAAGCCCAGGACCAGATGGCTTCACAGGCAAATTCTATCAAACATTTAGAGAAGAGTTAACACCTATCCTTCTCAAACTCTTCCAAAATATAGCAGAGGGAGGAACTCTCCCAAACTTATTCTATGAGACCACCATCTCCATGACACCAAAACCAGACAAAGATGTCACAAAGAAAGAAAACTACAGGTCAATATCACTGATGAACATAGCTGCAAAAATCCACTGCACAATACAAGCAAACAGAATCCAACAGCGCCTTAAAAGGATCATACACCATGATCAAGTGGGGTTTATCCCAGGGATGCAAGGATTCTTCAATACATGCAAATCAATGTGATACACCATATTAAAAAACTGAAGGATAAAAACAATATGGTCATCTCAATAGATGCAGAAAATGCTTTCGACAATATTAAACACCCATTTATCATAAAAACCCTCCAGAAAGTAGGCATAGAGGGAACTTTCCTCAACATAATAAAGGCCATATATGACAAACCCACAGCCAGCATCATTCTCAATGGTGAAAAAGTGAAACCATTTCCACCAAGATCAGGAACAAGACAAGGTTGCCCACTCTCACCACTATTATTCCACACACTTTTGGAATTTTTAGCTGCAGCAATCAGAGAAGAAAAAGAAATAAAAGGAATCCAAATCGGAAAAGAGGAAGTTAAGCTCTCACTGTTTGCAGATGACATGATACTATACACAGAGAATCCTAAAGATGCTACCAGAAACCTACTAGAGTTAATCAATGAACTGGTAAGGTTGCAGGATACAAAATTAATGTACAGATATCTCTTTCATTCCTATACACTAAAGATGAAAATTCTGAAAGAGAAATTAGGGAAACACTCCCATTTACCACTGCAACACAAAGAATAAAATACCTAGGAATAAACCTACCTAAGGAGGCAAAAGACGTTTACTCAACAAACTATAAGACACTGATGAAAGAAATCAAAGACGACACAAACAGATACAGAGATATACCATGTTCTTGGATTGGAAGAATCAACATTGTGAAAATGACTCTACTACCCAAAGCAATCTACAGTTTCAACGCAATCCCTATCAAACTACCAATGCAATTTTTCAGAGAACTAGAACAAAAAAATTTCACAATTTGTATGGAAACACAAAAGACCCCGAACAGCCAAAGCAATCTTGAGAAGAAAAACAGAGCTGGAGGAATCAGGCTCCCTGACTTCAGACAATACTACAAAGCTACAGTAGTCAAGACAGTATGGTACTGGCACAAAAACAGAAATATAGAGCAATGGAACAGAAGAGAAAGCCCAGACATAAACCCATACACTTATGGTCACCTTAATTTTGATAAAGGAGGCAAGAATATACAATGGAGAAATCACAGCCTCTTCAATAAGTGGTGCTGGGAAAACTGGACAGCTACTAGTAAAAGAATGATATTAGAAGACTCCCTAACACCATACACAAAAATAAACTCAAAATGGATTAAAGACCTAAATGTAAGGCCAGACACTATCAAACTCTTAGAGGAAAACATAGGCAGAACACTCTATGACATCAATCACAGCAAGATCCTTTTTGACCCACCTCCTAGAAAACGGAAATTAAAAAGAAACATAAACAAATGAGACCTAAGGAGACTTAAAAGCTTTTGCACAGCAAAGGAAAACGTAAACAAGACGAAAAGGCCACCCTCAGAATGGGAGAAAATATTTGCCAACGAAGCAGCTGACAAAGGATTAATCTCCAAACTTTACAAGCAGCCCATGCAGCTCAATATCAAAAAAAAAAAAACACAAACAACCCAATCCATAAATGGGCAGAAGACCTAAATAGACATTTCTCCAAAGAAGATATACAGATTGCCAACAAACACATGAAAGAATGCTCAACATCACTGATCATTAGAGAAATGCAAGTCGAAATTACAATGAGGTATCACCACACACAGGTAAGAATGGCCATCATCAAAAAAATCTACAAACAATAAATGCTGCAGAGGTGTGGAAAAAAGGGAACCCTCTTGCACCGTTGGTGGGAGTGTAAATTGATACAGCCACTATCGAGAACGGTATCAAGGTTCCTTAAAAAACTAAAAATAGAACTACCATATGACACAGCAATCCCACTACTGGGCATATACCTGGAGAAAACCATAATTCAAAAAGAGTCATGTTCCACAATGTTCATTGCAGCTCTATTTGCAATAGCCAGGACATGGAAGCAACCTAAGTGTCCATCAACTGATGAATGGGTGAAAAAGATGTTGCACATCTTCAATATAAAATGGAATATTACTCAGCCATAAAAAGAAATGAAATTGAGTTATTTGTAGTGAGATGGATGGACCTAGAGTGTGTCATACAGAGTGAAGTAAGTCAGAAAGAGAAAAACAAATACTGTATGCTAACACATATATGTGGACTCTAAAAAGAAAAGGAAAAGAAACGGTTGGGAAGAACCTAGGGACAGGACAGGAATAAAGACGCAGACATAGAGAATGGACTTGAGGACATGGGGAGGGGGAAGGGTAAGCTGGGACGAAGTGAGAGAGTGGCATGGACTTATATATACTACCAAATGTAATATAGCTAGCTAGTAGGAAAGAGCTGCATAGAAGAGGGAGATCAGCTCAGTGCTTTATGACCACTTAGAGGGGTGGGATAGGGAGGGCGGGAGGGAGACGCAACAGGGAGGAGATATGGGGATATATGGATATGTATAGCTGATTCACTTTGTTCTAAAGCAGAGACTAACACACCATTGTAAAGCAATTATAGTCCAATAAAGATGTTAAAATTAAATAAATAAATAAATGAATAATTTATGGCCCCCCCTCCAAATTAAATCTTTTTTAAAAATGAATAAATAAAAAAGAGCACTCCATGACATGGAACGCTAAACCTAAGTATTTTCAGTACTATAGTAAATGTAAATGGATTAATATCTCCTATTAAAGTGTAATTTTTTATATTATGTGGAACTAAATTTTTTTCACAATATACAGGTAAAATAAAAGAATTACATTAGAAAGGAGAAAACATTCCATGTATTTAAAAACAATAAAACAATAAGCATATAATATGCATCTTAGATATAAGTAGTCTTTAAGTTCAGAACAATTTGTCATTATTGTAATTAGTATTATTATACCAATTTCTTTAAAACATTTCAATACTTGTTGTATTTGAAAAAATATTTTAATATTTTTTCTTCTCTCTTTTGTGGTCTAATACATGGTAAGTATTTAGCTGCTAACATAACTTAAAAATATATTTTGTTTTTTTACAGCCGAACAAAACTGAATCAAGAAGAAATAGATAACTTGAACATACTGATCACTAAAAGCAAAATAGAGGGCTTCCCTGGTGGCGCGGTGGTTGAGAATCTGCCTGCCAATGCAGGGGACACGGGTTCGAGCCCTGGTCTAGGAAGATCACACATGCCGCGGAGCTACTGGGCCCGTGAGCCACAACTACGGAGCCTGAGCGTCTGGAGCCCGTGCTCCACAACAAGAGAGGTCACGATAGTGAGAGGCCCACGCACCGTGATGAAGAGTGGCCCCTGCTCGCTGCAACTAGAGAAAGCCCTCGCACAGAAACGAAGACCCAACACAGCCAAAATAAATAAATAAATAAATAGAATTTTTTAAAAAAATAGAATCTGTAATTTAAAAAAACTCCCTAGCAACAGAAGTCCAGGGTCAGATGGTTTCACAGGCAAATTCTACCAAATATAAAAAGCAGAACTTACACTGATTCTTCTCAAACTCTTCGAAAAGATTGAAGAGTAAGGAATACTTCCAAAGACATTCTATGGATCCACTATCATGCTGATATCAAAAACAGATGGGAAGGGGGGACTTCCCTGGTGGCACAGTGGTTAAGAATCTGTCTGCCACTGCAGGGGACATAGGTTCGAGACCTGGTCTGGAAAGATCCCACATGCCATGGAGCAACTAAGCCTGTGTGCCACAACTACTGAGCCTGCGCTCTACAGCCCACGAGCCAAAACTACTGAGCCTGATAGCCACAACTGCTGAAGCCCACGCACCTAGAGCCCATGATCTGCAACAAAAGAAGCCACCACAATGAACAGCCTGCACACCACAACGAAGAGTAGCCCCCGCTCACCGCAACTAGAGAGAGCCCGAGCACAGCAACGAATGTCCAATGCATCCAAAAATAAATAAAGAAAGAAATTTACTAAAAAAAAAAACCAAATAAAACAGATGGGGACTTTTCTCGTGGTCCAGCAGTTAAGATTTCGCCTTCCAGTGCAGGGGGTGCGGGTTCGATCCCTGGTTTTGGAGCTAAGATCCCACATGCCTCACAAACAAGAAACCGAAACATAAAACAGAAGCAGTACTGGAACAAATTCAATAAAGACTTTAAAAAAAAAACACAGAGAAAGACACTACCGAAAAAGAAAACTGCAGGCCAATATCATTGATAAATATAGATGCAAAAATTCTCAACTGAATATTAGAAAACCGAATCCGACAACACATAAGAGGATCATACACCATGACCAAATTTGATTCACCCAGTTTCACAAAGCTGTTTCAACATATGCAAATCAATCAACATGATACACCCCATCGACAAAGGAAAAACAAGAAACAAACGATCATCAAAATAGATGGCGAAAAAGCATTTGAAAAGCTTCAACATCCATTCATGGTAAAAACACTTACCAACGTGGGTACAGAGGAAACATATCTCAACATAATAAAACCTATTTATGACAAACCCACAGCCAATATAATACTAAACGTTCATAAGCTGAAAGCCTTCCCACTAAAATCTGGAACAAGACAAGGATGCCCACTCTCACGTCTTCTCTTCAACATAGTATTGGAAGTCCTAGCCACAACAATCAGACAAGAAAAAGAAATAAAATCTAACCAAATTGGAAGGGAAGAGGTAAAGTTGCCATTATATGCAGATGACATGATAATATATATAAAGGAAACCCTAAAAATTCCACACAAACACTACTAGAACTGATAAACAAATTCAGCAAAGTAGCAGGATACAAGATTAACATATATAAATTGGTTTCATTTCCTGGTTTTTCTTTCTTTTTTTTTTAAATTTATTTTGGCTGCATTGGGTCTTCATTGCTGTGCACGGGCTTTCTCTAGTTGTGGCCAGTGGGGACTAGACTTTCTTGTGGTGCGCAGGCTTCTCATTGCAGTGGCTTCTCTTGTTGTGGAGCATGGGCTCTAGGCATGCAGTCTTAAGTAGTTGTGGCACATGGGCTCAGTATTTGTGGCTCACTGGCTCTAGAGTGCAGGCTAAGTAGTTGTGGCACACAGGTTTAGTTGCTCCACGGCATGTGAGATCTTCCTGCATCAGGGCTCAAACCCGTGTCCCCTGTATTGGCAGGCGGATTCTCAACCACCGAGCCAACAGGGAAGTCCCTGGTTGCATTTCTTTACACTAACAATGAAATATCAGAAAGGAAATGTAAACAAGCAATCCTTTTTTAAATGGCATCAAAAAAATAAAATGCTTAGGATTAAACCTCACCAAGGAGGTGAAATACTTATATACTGAGAACTACAAAACATTAGTAAAGGAAGCTGAAGATGATTCAAAGAAATGGAAAGACATCCCACGCTCTTGGATGGGAGGAATTAATACTGTTAAAATGGCTATACTACCCAAAGCAATCTACAGATTTAATGTGATCCCTATCAAATTACCCATGACATTTTCCCCAGAACTAGAACAAATAATCCTAAAATGTATCTGGAACCATAAAAAAGTCAGAAATGTGAACACAATCCCCAGGAAAAAGAACAAAGCAGGAGGCATAACCCTCCTAAACTTCAGAAAATACTACAAAGTTACAGTAATCAAAGCCGCATTGTATTGGCACAGAAAGAGATACATGGATCAATGGATTAGAATAGAGAGCTAAGAAATAAACCCACACACCTATGGTCAATTAACCTTTGACAAAGGAGGCAAGAATATACAATGGGGAAAAGACAGTGTCTTCAGCAAGTGGTGTTTTGAAAGTTGGAGAGCCGTATGCAAATCAGTGAAGTCAGAACATACCCTCACACCATTCACAAAAATAAACTCAAAACGGCTTATATGCTTAAATATAAGATAGGACACCTTATAACTCCTAGAAGAGAACATAAGCAAAACATTCTCTGACATAAGTCATACCAAAATTTTCCTAGGTAGTTCTCCCTAGGCAGTACAAATACAGTAAGTCACCTACATACGAACCTTCAAGTTGCAAACTTTCAAAGATGCAAACGTCCATTCGCGTGTCCAATCATGTAAGTTAGTTCACGTGTCTGACATACATTGTCACGTGCGTGCTTCCTCTATATGTGGTTGTGCTTTTGTGTACTTTACAGTACTGTATAGAGTACAGTAGTACAGTACCTTTATTTCAAACCCAAGATGTCTGGAAGCAAGCGTAAAAGCAGACGTGATGTAGCTGGTACTGTTAAGAAGCGCCAAGCGATAATGACGGAAACAAAAGTGAAAGTAATTGAGAGAGTGGAGCGAGGCAAAAAGATGTTAGACATCGCTCATTCTTATAATATGAATCATTCAATCATTGGCACGAATCTAAAGAACAAGGACAAGATCATGGAACATGTGAAGTCTGCTGTGCCGACGATGTTGACACAATATCCAAGAAGCATGGAAAAGTGATGGAGGAGATGGAGAAACTTCTCAGTGTGCGGATGCAGGATCAACATCAGCGCTGAGTCCTGCTCAACTTAACGCTGATTCAAGAGAAAGCTAAAAGCCTTTATGAAGACTTGAAGAAGAAACACGGCAAAGAATCAGAGGGCACATCTTTTAATGCCAGCCATGGCTGCTTTCATCGGTCCAAGGCTAGAGCCAGCCTTCACAATGTAAAAGTAAGTGGAGAGACAGCAAGTGCAGATAGGGTAGCTGTCCAGGAACTTCCAGAAACACTTTGAGAAATTATTGATGATGGTGTGTATTTACCCAACCAGGTTTTTAATGTGGATGAGACACAACTGAACTGGAAGAGGATGCCAGACCGAAGTTACGTCAGTAAGGAGGAAAAGTTGATGCCGGGCTGTAAAGCAGCAAAGGATAGGCTAACTGTTGTTTGGTGGCAATGCTTCCGGTGAATTGAAGCTGAAACCTCTCTTAGTTTATCATTCACACAACCCAAGAACCCTTAAAAACATAGCCAAGGGCTCTCTTCCTGTTGTGTGGAAGCGTAACCCCAAATCCCGGATTACACAGGCCACGTTCCAGGACTGGTTTTGCCACCACTTTATCCCAGATGTAGAGAAATATTGCTTGGAGAAGGACGTTCCAGCAAAACATTCTTTTGCTGCTCGACTGTGCTCTGGGCCACCCCCCATTCATGGATGACTTTCATCCCAACGTCAAAGTACTGCATCTGTCACCAAATACTACGTTGCTCATCCAACCTATGGACCAGGGCGTTATAGCGACTTTCAAGAAATATTATTTATGTCACACTTTTTGTCAGGCAGTAAAGGTAAGTGACAAATCAGGAACAACCTAGGGACAACTTTGGGAGGACCATAACATCTACAAGACCATAAAAAACATTGACTTTGCATGGTGTGAGGGGATGGCGGTCACGATGAATGGGGTTTGGAAGAACCTTTGCCCACAGTTTGTTCATGATTTTTGTGGATTTGAGAAGGTAGATCAGAAGTCCGAAGAGGTCTTCAGCAACGTAGTGACCCTCAGCGAGAAGCTGGAGCTAGGTCTGCAAGAGGACGATTTCGCTGACCTCCTTGCTGTGCAACATGAGGAGCTTACTGATGGAATTGGAGGCCCAGAGAACGGATGAAGAGGGACAGGAGGAAGAAAAAGTAACTGAAGAACTGAAGAGATTCACGACACAGAAAATGGCAAGGGAACCTTCGTTATTTGAGGAAGCACTGTTAGTTTTTGAGGCACAGGACGCGAACCTAGAATGGGACCCAAAGGTGGCAGCAGCCATTCAGTTTGCAATCCAGTGTTACCTTGTCATCTATGATGAGAAAAAAAGAGCTACTACCCAGACATCAATGGATCATTCTTTCAAGAGGGTAGATAGAATTAAATCCAGCAAGGAACCAGAACCTTTGCCATCAACGTCAGGTATGAGTGAAATTGCAGCTTGCTCTCTGTCTCCTACTGCGGATAATCCTTCACCCCTACCATCTCCCACCTCCCCTCCCTCCTCCAATCAGTAACTCTGCTCGCCTGTTCCCTCGATGCCAGCCCGAGTATCCCAGCTGTTGTACTGTATTACTGTACTTTTCAAGTTACTGTACTGTAAGATTAAAAATGCTTTCTTTGTTTTTGTGCTTGTTTTTTATGTATTGTTTGCGTGAAAAGTATTATAAACCTATTACGGTACAATAGCATATAGCCGACTGTGTAAGTTGGGTACCTAGGCGAACTTTGTTGGACTTACAAACAAATTGAACTTACAAACGCACTCTTGGAACAGAACTTGTTCATATGTAGGGGACTTACTGTAAAAGCAAAAAAGAAACAGGAACTAATCAAACTTATAAGCTTTTGCACAGCAAAGGAAACCATAATCAAAATGAAAATACAACCTATGGACTGGGAGAAAATATTAGCAAATGATGAGACTGACAAGGGCTTAATTTCCAAACTATACAAACAGCTCATACAACTCAATAACAACATAACAAATAACTCAATGGAAAAATGGGTAGAAGACCTAAATAAACATTTCTCCAAAGAAGACATACAGAGAGCCAATAGGCACATGAAAAGATGCTCATCATCACTAATTATTAGATAAATGCAAATCCAAATTACAATGAGGTATCACTTCACACTGATCAGAATGGCCATCATTAAAAAAAATCTACAATTAACAAATGCTGGAGTGGGTATGGAGAAAAGGGAACCCTTCTACACTGTCGGTGGCCATGTAAGTTGGTGCAGCCACTATGGAAAACAGTATGGAGGTTCCTCAAAAAAACTATAGGGTTGCCATATGATCTAGCAATCCCACTTGTGGACATATATCTAGACAAAACTATAATTCAAAAAGATACATGAAACCCTATGTTCATAGCAGCACTATTTATAACAGCCAAGACATGGAAACAACCTAAATGTTCATTGAAAAATGAGTGTATAAAGAAGGTGTGGTATACGTATACAAAAGATATTACTCAGACATAAAAAAGAATGAAATAATGCCATTTGCAGCAACATGGATGGACCTAGAGATAATGATACTAAGTGAAGTAAGTCAGAGAGAGAAAGACAAATACCATATAATATCACTTATATGTGGAATCGAAAACAGGACACAAATGAGCATGTCAGCAAAACAGAAACAAACACACAGATATAGAAAAGAGAGTTGTGGTTGCCAAGGAGAGAGTGAAGGAAAGATTGGGAGTTTTGGAATAGCAGAAGCAAACTTTTCTACATAGGATAGACAACCCACCAAGACCTACTGTATAGCACAGGAAACTATATTCAATATCCTGTGATAAACCATAATGGAAAAGAATATATATAGATATATAGATATAGATATATAGATATAGATAGATATATAGATAGATATATATAAAACTGAATCACTTTGCTGAACAGCAGAAATTAATACAACAATGTATAAAGGCTGCAGAGGGTGTGGAGAAAAGGGAACCCTCCTGAACTGTTGGTGGGAATGTAAACTGATACAGCCACTATGGAGAACAGTATGGAGATCCCTTAAAAGCTGAAAAATAGAACTACCATATGACCCAGCAATCCCACTACTGGGCATATACCCGGAGAAAACCATAATTCAAAAAGATACATGTACCCCAATGTTCACTGTAGCACTATTTACAATAGCCAGGACATAGAAGCAACCTAAATGTCCATCGACAGATGAATATATAAAGAAGATGTGGCACATCTATACAATGGAGTATTACTCAGCCATAAAAAGGAACAAAATTGAGTTATTTGCAGTGAGGTGGTTGGACCTAGAGTCTGTCATACAGAGTGAAGTAAGTCAGAAAGAGAAAAACAAATACCGTACGCTAACACATATATATGGAATCTAGAAAAATGGTACTGACGAACCTAGTGACAGGGCAGGAATAAAGACACAGATGTAGAGAACGGACTTAAGGACACAGGGGGCAAGGGGAGACAGGGACATAGTGAGAGAGTAGCACTGACATATATACACTACCAAATGTAAAATAGCTAGTGGTAAGCTGCCGCATAGCACAGGGAGATCAGCTCGGTGCTTTATGTCCCCCAGAGGGGTGGGATAGGGAGTGTGGGAGGGAGGCTCAAGGGGGGGGGGATATGGGGAATATATGTATACATATAGCTGATTCACTTTGTTGTAAAGCAGAAACTAATACAGTGTTATAAAGTAAGTATACTCCAATAAACATGTATTTAAAAAACCCACAACATTGTAAATCAACTACACTTGAAAATATTTCTTAAGTGCAAACAATTTTCTGAATGTAAGTTTTACTGTGTGTGTGTGTACCACAGGTTCAATATATATGAATTATGTCAAATTGATTACATTGCTTTTCAAAATAAAGAATTTTTGATATTTTACATCAGCCTCATGTTATAAATGCAGAAAAAGTATATTACTTTTTTCTAAAGTTCAGAAATAGCCATTTTGCTCATTCGGTATGCTATAAACCATTAACTCTTAAAAAGGGATTCGTGACCTCTTCCTTCCAAAGAAATATTTCTCCACTCACACAATTTTAATAGAATGTTCCACCATGAACTGACTTCCCACCTTAGAGACACAAGATTTGCATCCTGAAATCTCTTTCTTGCAAAAATGTCCAATTATCATCCTAGCATTACAAAAAAGAAATGCTTTTTTCCAGATCTCAAATTCCATACAACTTTAGTCAAGACATCATGTATGTTTTTTTTCACACACACACACAGACTGTATTTTATTGTTACAAGAGATAAATCAACTGACACCAAGCACTGTCAATGGATGACCACAAAAAAAGCAACAATGATTGCAATTACCAAACACGAAACACACTCATACTATGTCATAATATTGACATTCAGTCCAGTAATCCTCCACTGTAACAGCTCCTTTACTTTGCAGTGAAAGACATCATGCATTTTTAAATAATCAGCACTCACCTGAGGTCTTTAAAAATCAACATAAACATAATTTTGTGTTCTCTTTCATTTACTCTGGTTCTAAGTGGTCATTTCTACACGAAAGTATTTAAGTATGTTAACGTCATCTTATTTTTTTTTTTATTAACGTCATCTTATAACATCATATTGCAAATGACTACCGTGTCTCCAAAGATGAAATATGAGGAACTCACAATTAGGCTCTCTAAAGTTTTCATCTCTGAATGTGTATGACCCTTCTGCTGAACTCCACACTGTTCATTATTCTCTGAGAATATTCTTTTTCTTGTATGGCCATCTCACATGCTCTTTCATTTCATGAAGTTTTCTCCTACAATGTTATGCCTAGTTTATTTCTGAGAATATGCATTATTTCAGAATGATATTTATAGACACAAAGACTTCTCTATAATTCCCTGAGAGTTTCAAGAACTCCTTCTTCTTTTTATTTTTAATACCTAGATTCTGAAGCTCTCCACAAAGCATTACTAAACCTGCATTTACATAAGTATCTACATATTAATCACACATTAAGGCATTCACAATTGTATTATGATTTATTGCTAATTTTGGAGCTGTCTTATTTACCACCCTCTTGGAAATCACTTTAATATTTGCACTTAGGACTTGAAAGAGAATGGATAAATAAAAACCGGAAGAATATGCAAATACAATTTATATATTTCTCATAAAATTAGGTGATGATCTAACCTTTATCCAGAAGAAAAGAAGAGCCCAGATACTCTGCAGGCATGATCCTCGAGAATGTGTGGTCTTCCAGCAGGAAAACATGCAGTAATCCATGTGGCAGAGTTTACCTGTGACCAGCTGGGGTTAGTGACCTATGCATTCCTTACATGCAACATATCAGGAGTGGAAAAAGGGAATTTGTCCGTTGTGGCAATAAGTATAATGAAGATTTGTAGCAGGTCATGCTCATATGTTCAACACAGGTACAATCAAAAGTTTGCTCAATTCTGGTAGATCTAAGTCTGTATCTGTTACCTTGTCTTTAACGAGGAAATGTCAGAACTGACTTACCAAAAAAAAAGTGTTTTGTTTGTTTGTTTGTTTTAATTAGAGTCACGGTGAGTAAGGCAGAGTTCAGAACAGCTAATGTGACTTAGTGATTCTCTCATCAGGAAATACAGTTTCTACTTCCCTGTTTATTCTCCACATCCTGTAGTAAGTAAAGTTTCCATGAAAGATAAATCTACAGCGTGAAAAGAAAAGAAAACTTACATGTGTTGATAAGGTCATTTTGACAGGTTTTACCACGTATGTCAGTGTTTCTGGGGATGGACACAAGCCAGAGCTCCCTACTCTGACATTTTCACTGATGTCATTCCCCTTGATCCTCAATTTGAAAGTGGATAAAAATGTTTTCTATGCTTTCTTCTTTAAGAAATTAAATAAAGAATGCTTTCTAGACATGATCCTCTAATGATTTGCAGTCAGTGGTCATCAACAGAGGAAAAGCACAGAATCTCATCCCCACAGAAGGGTGACATTCAGTCAGGTAAGAAAATTCTCCCCGAAATCAGAGCTTCATCTTTAACATGCAATCAAAGGCTTTCACAGGTTCTTCATCACTCTGCACTCAGCCCTACCATATGGGATTGGCTCTGAGAATCTCACATCAGATGACTGACAAACATGTCATAGTACACTGATCTGGTACCAGATCCTGCCTCTCTTAATGATCTCCCACAGGGACATTGGAATATTCTAGGATATTTCCTGGAGCCCTCTATTCTACACAGGTACACTTCCAAGTAGCAGCAGAAGCTTGGATTCTCACTGGGACCCCTGCTCTGTCCAACCAACCTCTCTAGAAATATGATGTTCTAATCTCTCCTGATTAGAACATTTCAAGGTCTCTCCCTGTGCTAATTTAGTAAAGGTAAAAGAGAAACAAGAAAGAGCAAACTATGCAGGGAGCAATATATAAGATTCCTTTACTTAACGTATTTATCTGATATACCCAAATACTGAGAAATATAGATTCATTTCATAATGGTCAAGAAAAGAGGAGGAGGAACCTCCATGCCAACAGTATATATAAAATGGAATCAATATTGCATAAGCTCCAGCTTAAGCTTAGCTACGAGGTACTAACCCTTCTCATAAAGAAGCAATAGTTCTCCATCATTTGAAGCACACTGAGGACTCAGACAGCTGGACACTGAAGGTGTAGCCTCCTCACTCGAATTCTGTACCTGCATCACAGAGCAGTGAAATATTCCCAAAGAATTATTAAGGATGAGGGGGGGGAGGCGAAATAAAAAAGATGAATCCATAGTCTGTCCTACCGTCTGTTCTGTTGGATATTACCACCATCTTGGCCCAATATGACCTTCCCACTTTTCTCTGGGTCTCCCTACTTTCCACCTCCATCCTCTCATTATATCTTACCTACACTTGGGAACGACTCTAGTTTTTCCACTTATCTTTATCAACAAGTAATCCAAATAGCAACTGTGTATATAACTCCTTAGAAACCTCAGGTCTGACTCAGTAATAATACATGACCTTCAAAGTCCAAAGTTTTCCTAATTCCCTTTATTATTATTATTTTTCTAATTTCCATGTACTTACACTCTTAAGACCTCCACTGTTCTCAGGTTCATCTTCCCTGCAAAATCTGTCAACCTAGACATAGACTTAAGTACCACCCACTAATTATCTCCTAGGGAATCCAATTTTTAAAAAAGCCTCAGCAAGCCTTATGGACTTTATTAAAGACTCTTTAAGATAACCCATGGGAGATAGCAGCACACCCACAGATATCTATCTAATACACCCTCAGAGTAATTTTTTTTTCTCTTTTATAAAGTCTCTTCTGGCCAATGAAGACTCTCAGCTCTTCTTCTTCAACATATGCAGTGTCTCACCCTTCTGATTGCTCTCTGCTCTATCCCAGGTCCACTCCCTTTCCTGATATTACATTCTTTCCCAATTTTGTATGTTGGTAAAATCAAATAACATAAAATACAACATGTAAGTTATTATAAAGTGCACCGTTCAGTGATATTAAATGCATTCATATTATTGGGCGATCAACATCACCATTTATCTTTCTAATTCTTTTCTACGTTTTAAAACTGTAACTCTATATCCTTTAAATATAACTTTCCTTTTTGTTCCATAACCACCTGAAAAGCGTCATTACCCTCCCAATTTCTATGGTTTTGACTACCCTAAGTACCCCCATAAAATTGAAATAAGTAGTTGTATTGTTATGACTCACTAAAAGTCACAAAAATGGCATTTTTGGTAGCTAAATTTCCTCAAGATGCATCCATGTTGTAGCATATTCCTAGATCTTTGCCTTCTTAACACTGAATAATATTGTATTATATGGGTATACCACACTTTGCTTATCCAGGAACTAGTGGATGAACACTTAGGTTGCTTTCATATTTTAGCTACTGTGATTATTACTGCTCTAAACACTGGAGTACAAATATTTCTTTAAGACCCTGATTTCAATACCTTTGGGTATACCTCATAGTAAAATTCCTGGATCATGTAGTAATTCTATTTTTCAATATCTGAAAAATTGCCATACTCTTTTGCAAAGCAGCTGTATCATTCTGCATTCCCTCTGACATAGCACAATGGTTCCAACTCCCTCACATCCTCACCAATAGTTGTTTTCTGCTTGTGTATGTGTGTGTGTGCTTGTGTGTGTATGCAGGCACACAAATATATAAACATGCATTTAGTGATATGGAGCAACTATTCAAGTGCTTAGTCATTTGTACATCTTTTGGAAGAACCATCTATTGAAGTCTTTTATCCATTTTTGAATCAGGGTGTTTGCTTTTTGTTCAGTTGTAGGAGTTCTCTGTATATTCTGAATAGAAATCTCTTGTCAGATAGATGGCTCTGAAATATTTTCTCCCATCTTGTGGGTTGCCATTTTATTCTGTTTACATTTCTTTGATACACATTTTTTTTTAACTTATGTACTGCAAATTGTTTATTTTTTTGTTAGCTGTACCTTTGTTGTTCCTTCGTTTCATATGGAGGAAAACACTGCCAAATCCAATATCATGAAGCTCTTGTCCTGTATCTTCTTCTAAGACTTTTTATATTATTAGGTCTTATATTTAGTTTCTTGATACGTTTTCATTAATTTTTGCATATGATGTTAGGTAAGGGTCCATCTTCCTTCTTTTGCATGTTGACCACAAGACTTCTCAGCACCATGTGTTGAAAATACTATCCTTTCTACTTTGAAAAGTCTTGGCAACTTGTCAAAAATCATTTGGCCATATATCAGGGTTTATTTCTGGGTGTTGTATTCTATTCTATTCTATTGGTCTTGAATAAGGGAGAAAATAGCATAACCTATCCAGGTTGATGAAGAACATAAAGAAAGACCAGGACTGAGAATTAGGAGGGCAATATAAAACAGCAGGGAGTAAAAGACAGTGTGAGAGAAGATCTTGTATTTGCGAGTTCATGGAAATAGGATCATGCTAAAACCACTAAACGCCTGACTTTGAACAATACGGTAAATGTGCCAGCAAGAAACATAACACTTAGCCATCTCTGGGAAATATAGTATGGGCATAAAGATAAACTACACACAAATATATTAAAAAGGGAAGGGTTTTCATGGTGTGAGAATATTGTGGCATTTGAAGTACAATTTACTTCTGTTCTACCATTGTCTCTAAAATTTATCAAAGTGTATATACAAGCAATTCCAATCCTGGTAATGTGCTTGACAGGTTTATATATGAACTTCAGTAGAGCAGTAAATGTACATTCATAGTAGGACTGTTCCCTAAACCAAAAAACAAAACACAAAAACTGCAAAGACTAGAGTTCACTTTGTCAACACACATACAGATGCAATGATGGTTAACGGTCCGAAAACAGAAGGTGAGCATGGGTGCAACAGGTTAATCCCCAGGCTGGGGTGGGGTGCAGAGTTTGAGGGTAACACAAGTAGAAAAGGCTTTTGTCCTATCCTTGATTTTTGAGGTATGGAAATTCACAGGTCACTACCTTCATTTCAAACTGAATGAATGCACTATTCAATTTTTTTAAACAAGCGAAGTAAACATGAGTGATAATAAATTTCAAACTGTCGCTAATCAAATAAGATACTAAGAAAACTTAAATAATATGATTTAAGAATGAAGTAGAGAGATTGTCCAACATGGTAGCATTCAAAGACCCAGAGCTTGATGCCTCTCATGGGCACACCAAAGTCACAACTGTTTACAGAACAGCAATTGATGAAAAAGGCCGGGACCTACCATAAAAGATGTTTTACAGCTAAAGATATGAGGAAGGCACCTCGACAAGACAGAAAAGAAGGGCAAAATCTCAATAGAGTCAAGACCCCTACCACCAAGTGGGTGGCCCACAAATGGGAGAATAATTACAATTTCAGAGGTGCTCCCAGGTAGCAAGGGGTATGAAGCCAACATCAGGCTCCCAAGCCCAGGGATCCTGTTGTGGAAAGAAGAGTTCCTAGAAAGTTGGGCTTTGAAGACCAGTAGTGCTTATTTTCCAGAGAGCCAGAGGGTTGTGGGAAATAGAGATTCCACTCTTAAAAGATGCTCACAAAATCCCACATGATCTGAGAATCAAAGCAGAAGCAGTCATTTGAAAGGATCCCGGGTCACACCTACCTCCTGATCTTGGAGAGTCTCCCAGAGAGGCAAGAGGCAACTACAGCACAGCCTCAGGGACAGAGACACTGGCAGCAGACATTCGGGGGAGCTCCTTCTACCTCGTGGACGCTGGTACCAGCAAGCATAATTTCAGAATCCAACACCAACCTGTAGCTTATCGGCCTCAGGACCGAGCCCCACCCATTTCCACCAGACTACAGACACAAGTACTAGGATGCTGCAGGCCAAGCAACTAACTGAGCAGGGGCATAGCCCCATCCACCAGCAAACAGGCTGCCTTCAGATCCTCTCAGTGCACAGCTGCCCCTGGTCCTGGGTCCAGCCACCAAAAGCCCCAGGACCAGCCTCCACACCTCAGTGGACAGGCACCAGCCCCAGAGTCCCTGGCCCCTCTGACAAGTGAGCCTGCTCTGGCCTTGGAGTCAGCCTCACCATCGGCAGGTGGTAACTGCACAGGGACTGGATGGAGCTTGGACCTACCCAACAGCAAACCTGCTTTAGCAGTGGGATCAGCCTCATACACCGACAGGCACACACCAACTCCAGGGATACCACAGCCCAGCAGCCTGTGTAACCAGGCCACTTAATTGCAGGCCAGAAGCAGCCATGGACTCAGCTGGGTCCTGACCCTGCCCATCAGAATGCCAACACAAGATTAGGGATACCCCCGGCCCTGCAGAGAGCTGTGTCAGGAACAGTGATCCAACACCAACTCTGTGGCTCCTGGGCCCTGCAGCCAGAACGCAGAACCTGTCTCTTCCTCCCAGTAGCCAGCATAGCCCCAGAACCAGTGACTGGGCACTAGCCCTGATATCACCTGGACTGCAATTCTACCCATAAGTGAACCAGCACCAGATTTGGTGTCCCCCAGAGTTGTGCAGCCAGCTGCCTTATGATTTAGTCTCACCAAGCAGCACAGACAGCCTCCATACAAGGCAGAGCCTGGCAAACAAGCAGTCTGGGGGCAGCCAAGCCTACCAGACTACCCACAGTAGTCAGCCCACCACAGCAGAAGAGCCCAAGCAGCCCACATAGGGGGTACATACACCTAGAATATATAGCTCTAGTGACCAGGGGAGAGGGGGCTGCTGGGACCCATAGGACAGCTCCTACAAAAGGCCACTTCCCCAAGGTCAGGAAATGTAACGAACCTACTACACACATAGCAATAAAAACAGGAAGTTAAGAAAAATGAGGTGACACGGAAACACGATCCAAATGAAGGACCAAGATAAGAATTCAGAAGAAGATCTAAGTGAAGTGGAGATAGCCAATCTCCTCAACAAAGGGTTCAAGGTAATGACTGTAAAGATGATCAAAGAACTCAGGAGAAGAATGGACGACCAGAGCAAGAAGTTAGATTTTTTTTAAAAAGAGTTAGACATTAAAGAACAACAAAACAGAGATGAGGAATACAATAACTGAAATGAAAAATACATTAAAGGAAACTACTGTAGACTAAATGATACAGAGGAATGAATCAGAAAACTGAAGGACAGAGTACTGGCAATCACTGAAGATGAACGGTAAAACAATAGATTAAAATGAAATGAGGAAAGTTGAACAGACTTGTGAAACAACATCAAGTGTACTAATATTTGCATTATACTGGTCCCAGAAGCAAAAAGGAAAGACAAAGCAGTGTAGAACATACCTGAAGACATAAGAGTTGAAAACTTCCCTAACCTGGGAAAGAAAACAGACATCCAAGTCCAGTAAACACAGTAAGGCCAAAACAGGATCAACCCAAAGAGGACCACACCAAGACTCATTGTAATTAAAATGGAAAAAAAAAAAATACAGATAAAAAGACACTATTAAAAGGAGCAAAGGAAAAGCAACAAGTTACAAACATGGGAAATTGCATAAAGTTATCAGCGGACTTTTCAGGATAACCTCTGCATGCCAGAAGGGAGTGGCATGGTATATTTAAAGTCATGAAAGGGAAAAGCCTATAAGCAAAAATACTCTACCCAGCAAGGCTCTCCCTCAGCTTTGATGGTGAGATCTAAAGTTTTACAGAGAAGCAAAACTAAAAGAGCTCAGCATCGCCAAACCAGCTTTATGAGAAATCTTAAAGGGGCTCTTCTAAGTGAAAAAGAAAAGGTCACGATTGAAACATAAAAATTAGGAAAGGAAACTTACTAAAGGAAAAACCTCATTGGTTAAGGCAAATATTCAACAAAGGTAGTAAATCAACTATGGACACAGCTAATAGGAAGGATGAAAAAAAAAACAGTAATAAAATCATCTATATTCACAATAAGAAGTTAAGGGACACACAAAACAAGTAGATGTAAAATATAAGGTCAAATTCAGTAACTGTGGGGGAGCAGAGTAACAATGCAGGGTTGTTAGCGTCCATGTGAAATTAAGAGCTCAGCAACTTAAATAATCACACACACACACACACACACACACACACACACACACACACAAACAAAACTGAAAGAAATCCAAACATAATATTAAAGATAGTCCTCACATCACAGATGAAGGGAATAAAAGGGGAAGAAAGGAACACTGAAGAAATTAAAGAGGGATTCTAAAAATACCCAAGACAAATGAAAATGAACCCACAATGATCCAAAATCTATGGGACACAGCCAACGCAGTTCACAGGGGGAAGTTATAGTGATACAAGCTTATTCTTAGGAATCAAGAAAAATATCAAATAAACAACCTAACATTACACCTGAAGGAATTAGAAAAAGAAGAAAAAACAAAACTCAAAGCTGTCAGAAAGAAAAATTAAGAAAACTATACCATATGCAATGACATCAAAAAGAATAAGACACCTAGGAATAAACACACCTAAGCAGGTAAAAGACATGTGCTCAGAAATCTATCAGCCATTGGTGAAAGAAGTTGAAGACAACACAAAAAGATGGAAAAATATAGCATGTGCATCGACTGGAAGAATTAATACTGTTAAAATAACCATACTATCAAAGACAATCTACAGATTTAATGCAATCCCTATCAGAATACCAAAGCATTTTCACAGAACTTGAAAAAGTAATTTTAAAATTTGTATAGAAACACAAAGACCCCAAATAGCCAAACAATCTTGAGAAAGAACACAGGTGGAGGCATCACGCACCTTGACTTCAGACTATACTGCAAAGCGACAGTAATCAAAGAGAAAGGTACCAGAGCAAAAAGAGACACAAAGATCACTGGAATAGAATAGAGATCCCAGAAATAAGCCCACACACTTATATTTAATTGATTTATGACAAAGCAGGCAATATGGAGAAAAAACTGTCTCTTCAATAAGTGGTACTGGGAAAACTGGTCAGCTACAAGGAAAAGAATAAAATTAGATTATTTTAGCACACCATATATAAAATAAATGCAAAACTGAATAAAGACCTAAATGTAGGACCAGAAACCATAAAACCCCTAGAGGAAAATATAGAACACTCTTCAACATAAATGATAGCAACAGTTTTAGGTTCAGTCTACTAAGGCAAATGAAACAAAAGCAAAAATAAACAAATGGGACTTCACTAAACTTAAAAGATTTTGCACAGCAAAGGAAACCAAAGACAAAATGAAAAGACAACCTGCTGAGGGAGAGACCATATTTGCACATGATAAGAGGTTAACATCAAAAATGATGACCAAGCAAGGGTTCATACCTAAACTACAGAAACAGCACATACAACTCAATATCAAAAAAACACCCAAAATCTTTTTTAAAAAAATGAGAAGTCCTAAATAGACATTTTTTTCCAAGGAAAAACTACATATAGACAGCCAGAACTCACAAAGATGCTAAACATAGCTAATCGACAGTAAAATGCAAATCAAAACTATGAGATATATCACCTCAGTCTTGTCAGAATGGCTGTCATCCAAAAGATCACAATTAACAAAGGTTGGTGAGGATGTGGAGAAAGGGAAACTCTTGTACACTCTTGATGTGAATGTGAAGTAGTGCAGCTACTGTGGAAAGCAGAATGGAGGTTCCACAAAAAACGAAAAATAGAACTACCATAATATCCAGCAATTTCACTGTTGGGTATATCAGAAGAAAACAAAAACACTATTTCAAAAAAAATAACTGCACACCAATGTTCATAACAGTGTTATTTGCCATAGCCAAGATATAGAGTCAAACTAAGTGTTCATCAATAGCTTCGTGGATAAAAAAGATTTTTTATGATGACTTCAGCAAAAAATGAAATTTTGCCATTTGCAAGAACATGGATGGATTTGGAGGGTATTATGCTTAGTAAAATAAACCGCAGAGAAAACAAGCATGGCATGTTATGAGAAAAAAAGCATGGTATGGTATGAGAAAACAAGCATGGTATGTTATCACTTACACGTGGCATCTAAAAAATTGAATACCATAACAACAAAAAAACAGACTCACAGATTAAAGAACAGACTAGTGGTTACCAGCAGGGAGAGATAGGGTGGAGGAGCAAAATAGTGGTAGGAGATTTTGAGGTACAATCCACTATGTATAAAATCAATAATCTACAGTGATGTACTGTATAGCATGGGGAATATAGCCACTCTTTTATAATAACTATAAATGGAGAAGAACCTAAACATTTATGAATCACTATGCTGTACCTCTGAAACTAATATAATAATGTAAATTAACTATAGATCAATAAAATGTAAAGTAAGAAACAATAAAGGGGAGACACAGATTATTAGATAGAAATCAATTAAATAAACACAAGTTTTGGAAATCAAGGAATTAAAAAACAACACGTAAGACACAACATTGGCATTTAAAGTGTACAATCTATTCATTTAAAGGAAATCATTTAAGTGGTAAAAAATGGTACCCATTCTCACAATTTTGTATATCTAGGATAAATTATTATCTACAAAAATATGTTACAAATATTCACTCAAAAAGAAAGAGAAAATTGGGATAAACCCATTTTAGTATCCAAATTTAATATCAAAGTCTCTATGCAAAGTTGATTTGAATAAGTTCTGTTAGCCACTTCTAGTTTCTTTGTGATGTAAAATCTTTTAAAGCATAAAAATCAGCCTTTCTACATTATTCCATTAGACATACATAGAAGTTAAAAGAAATGAGAAGACAGAACAATCAACCAGGAAGGTGAATTTACTGAGAAACAGTCATTCGTTCTCCCTCCTCCTTTTCTTTTCCTCCTTTTCCAGGTCTCTTTCGGTTCCGATCAAGAGAAATCTTGAGAGTTCTGAGAATATTTCTTTGAGGGCTTCAAATCACCATACCTACATCCTCTGCCACAACTACACACACGGGAACAAAAATAAACCTCTGCTATCTACTCACGTAGGAGGGATTCATGCAAAATAAACTCCTACATGGAGACCAACAGGTGAGTTTTCTACCTGTTCTTTCTAATGTCCTTCCATTATAGTAAATCCCACACATTATGAGGAAGAAACGGTTATGTGAGCTTTTCCTTGCAGTCAAAAAACTTGCATTCATTTCAAGTACCTGGTGATCATAGGGTACAGCCAGGGAAGGTGCCATCCCCCTTGGGGGGAGGGGCGGTGGATGGGCTCCCGCACCCATGCACCTCCTGATGCACAGATTCTGGAGAAACAAAGGGCAGTCACACCGCAGTCACCCTGTCAGGCTGTCGGGCCACTGGGCAACCCGACCAGCCTGGAAGTGCCCCATCAGTTTGCTGAAAGCAAAACCCTGTCCCCACTGTGAGGCCAGGCAATTTGGGTCAGAGAGTCAGAGGAGACCGGTAATCAACTCCTCCTCTCTGCTCACCTCCTTGGGGTTACAGCAACCCCATCTCCAAACCCAAATCTGACCCTGGAGTGCCAAACTGGGAGTGGCAGGTGGGCTCTGCCGGTGCTTCAGCGCCCTCTGGAGGTTGTCTGCTCTAATGGCAACTCTCAGCCCTTCCTCCTCCTCCTTCCCTAGTCCTGGGGGCTGCCTTGGCCTCCTGCAGCTGCTGGCCTGAATTCATCTTTTTTCTCCAATTACAATGAAGTGTCTTACAGAGGTTTGGAATCTCTTGAAGAAGGAAGATCTTTTAGCCAATACACCTTAACCGTGAGAAGTTGGTTTCAAGAATGAACCTGAAATACTGTATTTTTCTCCTGATGATTCCAAGGAGAGACAGCTCAAGTTTTCTAAATCATAAGAAAAACCAAGGTAAATATGATATTCTGAGCCAGAGATGAAAAAGCAGTTTTTAGCACCCCCTCCTCGTGTCATATGACCGGGATTTAAATCAATCAACTGCCACTGGTTTTTAAATCAAGTGACCCAACTTTAAATCCATCAGCTGCTTCCCTGTAACTCACGTGACTTGGCTTTGAATAGTAAGAAATGCAGAGGTATAAAAATGATGTTCTGAACAATAAATGGAAAGACAACATTTTAGAAAGTTTTTTCCTTTTCGAATGGACCATTCATTGCCTACAGAATAAAGGATTCCCTTGGGGATTTCTTGAACTGTAAACACATACATTGTCTCCGTTGGCTTGATTGACTTAGATTTTGGGTTTTTTGTTGTTGTTGTTGTTGTTAACATCTTTATTGGAGTATAATTGCTTTACCTTGTTGTGTTAGCTTCTGCTGTATAACAAAGTGAATCAACTATTCGTATACATATATCCCCATATCCTCTCCCTCTTGTGTCTCCCTCCCACCTTCCCTATCCCACCCCTCTAGGTGGTCACAAAGCACTGAGCTGATCTCCCTGTGCTATATGCAGCTGCTTCCCAATAGCTATCTATTTCACCTTTGGTAGTGTATATATGTCCATGCCACTCTCTCACTTCATCCCAGCATACCCTTCCCCCT
This sequence comes from Balaenoptera physalus, assembly GCF_965194825.1. Lineage (NCBI taxonomy): Eukaryota > Metazoa > Chordata > Mammalia > Artiodactyla > Balaenopteridae > Balaenoptera > Balaenoptera physalus. Next base: position 24,590 of record NW_028124525.1, read on the forward strand.
CCCTGTGTCCTCAGGTCCGTTCTCTACATCTACGTCTTTATTCCTCGGCAGCGACTCCTGCTAGGGACGGATACTTCCTTTTATGCTCAGGGAAATCCCCTAGTTTGAATATGATTTGAGATTGATCCTGTGAAACCATCAGAACTTCCCACCAGAGATAAATGAGGAGATTCTGGCCTTTATTAGTATGCATGATGAACACGGGTGTCTTGGCTGTACTTGCCAACCCTCCTATTTTACCCACCTATTTTTATCCACCATCCTCCCTGTGAGTACCTTTGACCAACCCTGAGTTCAGACTCCTGACCTATTACAGTGACTTTGTCAGCCTTTCTTTAAAAATGGACAGGTAATAAAACGAATTTAACCTAGAAGCAGCAGCTCAGTAAGGGAAATAAAATCATCAGAAGTTATCTAATCACAGCCACAGCCATCCAGGGCTCTGTCTTACCTGCTGGGTCATAAGAATGGGACCTTCCTAAACTTGAAGGGCATCCAATCAAATAAGTAAAGGTCTGCTCACCTCTGGCTCTTGGAGGGATTGCTAGGCACTCTACCCAGTGTATACTAACTGCAAAACACTATCATGGTTGTGAAACACCTATGTTCCAGGAAAGCTTTTTGGAGTGCATGGGGAAGGTTTCTTTTTGACATCAAGCAAAAAATAAATCACCAAGCTCTTTGAGCACAGGGGTTCTTAAGAGGGCAGTAGAAGGAAGGAATGGGCAGAAAAGACGATCTCCAGTGAAGTGAAGGCCGTTTTTCCAAAAGAGTAGGCTTTAGTCTCAGTTTAAGGAGAACACTTTTAAATAGCTGGGACAGCTCCAAACTGCAGTTTAGGGAACGAGTGCTTCAAAAGAACAGTGCTTTAAAAGTCCTGGCAAGGCAGCAAGAGGATGAAGAGTTGGTTTTGCATAGTTTTGAACACAGGAGTAAAGAAGCAGAGGCATCTCTGACTAAAAGGCCCTGAGATCCTATGGCATCAATGGGTCAGTTGCAGGGGCAGGGGGTGTGGGGGGCGATATTTCTCTCTCAACGTCTCCCAGGGCAGCCACCCTTCCCGACCCCACCCCCCCACTCCCTTCACCCTTCCTCCCTCCACTGTTGGGTCCCCAGGGACAGCACTTTTCAAGCTGGAGCCCTCAGGCACCATCTCTGCTGTCTGGATTCTTCCTGGAGCCTGGCAAGTTCTGGGACAGGAAGGCGGGTCTGCAAGGCCGCTGTGGTGCAGTCGGACCTGGAGGCCTGGAGGGGAACTGGAGCCCTGAAGCCCACCCACGTCCTTGAAGCCGAGGGAGCAACACATCCTCCTTACAGTACTTCTCAGGGGTCAGCGTGCTCCCCACCCGACGGTGATCCATACTCACTTGAGGCAGCAAGGACTGCCTCTAACTGGCCCCCTCGATTCCGCCTTAAGGGTCCTCGCACATGTGTGATAACGCAGGCCCAGATCTCTTTAGTCAGCTGAGGCCAGTGCTGCCGGCATCCCTCCAGTCCCATCCCCCAGCCCCTCCCTCTGGGACTGTATCTAATAGAAGAAAGAGCACAGAGGAATTGGCTGAATCAAGGGACCTGGGAGCCTGGGGATGAGGTTGAAGACCGAGAACCTAAGGTGCAATTACATATTATTGGAAACTCTTGTGGAGTGTGTGGGGGGGGGGGAGGTTAGGAGGCTGAGAGGTTGAGTCGACCTGCTGAGTCCAGCCCCAGGACACCACACAGCCCTGTCCCCCTTTCCCTGCCATCAGACAAGCGGTGCCGCAACTCCAGCCGGGACTCTGCACTTCCCCCTCCCTGATTCTCCAGAAGAGCAGGTGGCCCCCCTCTGAGAGCAGGGGCAAGACAACGGACCAAGTCCCCCTGCACTAAGGCGCTACTGGAATCTCTTCCTGAACAGCAGTGCTGGCTTGGAGCGAACCCGTGCACCGCCAAAATTGGTCTCGTCCTGCAGCTGAGGGACGCAGGCTTTAAGTCAGCTGCCTTGGCTTTAAATCAATCAGTCCCCCCTTTAAGTCAGGTGACCCGACTTAAAATCACTGTGTGCCCCTCAAGCCTGCCACTTCAAAAATTGGGAACTTCACTTTGATCCCAGCACCTCACACAGCTGAATGCACACTGTAGTCACCCCCAAGCCTGGCTTAGAGGCAGGATATAAGGTAAGGGGATGGGCTGCACACATGGTGAGGAGGGTGCACTTCATGTACCAGAAGGGTCCAGGTACTCTGGGTACAGCAAGCAGTGCACGATACAGCAGCTCCCTGGCAAAGCTGGTGATGCACAGGGGGAGCAGGCACACCCAGGCACGCAGACGTTCCAGGCCGGGAGCTGGGGCACAGCCAGCCGGGAGGGTGTGAAAGCCGAGGATCTGAGCCTTCTTGAGAAAGGCAGACACAGAGGATGGATGAGAAACAAAGACCAGATGAAACATGGATTTGAAACGCACACCCTGCTCTTGAAATTGGGGTGGGGTCAACCCAGATTTGAGTCTTCTTACGTCCCAGTACCTAGTGCTTTGGCATTTGCCCAATTACTTATAAAATGTGACTGATAATATCTAAACCATAGAATACTGCATTTGGAGTGGTTTTGCGTGTTTATGTTTCTATAGTGGAATAATCTTTTCTACAAGAAAAATGTACACAATCTGAAATAAATTCAAACCCCTCTTTAAAAAGTACTATATCGGACTTCCCTGGTGGCGCAGTGGTTAAGAATCTGCCTGCCAAGGCAGGGGACATGGGTTCGATCTCTGATCAGGGAAGATCCCACATGCCGCGCAGCAGCTAAGCCCATGGGCCACAACTACTGAGCCTGCAGACCACAACTACTGAAGCCTGTGTGCCTAGAACTGGTGCTCCACAACAAGCCCAGCAAGAGAAGCCACCGCAATGAGAACCCCGCGCACCGCAACAAAGAGTAGCCCCCGCTTGCCGCAACTAGAGAAAGCCTGGGCATAGTAACGAAGACCCAACGCAGCCAAAAACAAATTAATTAATTAATTAGTTAACTATTTTAAAAAGGTACTATATACTTCAGTACAGCTTCTCTGGGAAGAACAGAGAGATGGCGTAGGAGAGTGAGAAAGACCAATATTTAGTGCACATCTCTCATTCAGCTGCTCTGCTGGCTCAGATAGATTTATCCCCACTTTACAAAGGAGGAAATAATCTCAGAGAGGTTTAGCAATTTTCCCAAAGCCAAACAGCTATGGAGTGGCAGAACCAAGATCTGAACCAAGTCTGTTACCTTCAAAGCCTAAGTCCTCATCACAACAAAACTCAATTAATATTTACATTTATCGAACTACATTGCAACCTGGGGAGTTCTTGGCACAATCCTGAATAAGAGTGAGAAAGAAAGAAATAGCATTGTTCCTACAGTCAACCCAAATTTTTGGAGCAGCTGCTAGATGCCTGGTCCTTTTTGGGGTTCAGCAGTGATAAAGACAGGAAGAGTCCTGCTTTCATGAACCACGTAGTGGGGAGGAGAGACGGGTGCAACTTGGGTGAGGGATTTCACGTTGCTGGACCTCTGTTTTGTCATCTGGAAAATGGGATGGGTGTTCCTCATTTTCTGGGATTGTCCAGCCCTCACATTCTCTAATTCCATAAAAAGCATTTGTTTTCCTGTTTCTTTAAAATTCATTCAGGCCGTGAGCTGTGATAAATGTTGTTACCTGCTCCCCAAAGCACTCTTTTCCCACCCTTTTCCTGTGATGAATGTTGTTAGCTGCTCCCCAAAGCACTCTTTTCCCACCCTTTTCCTGTGATCAGGTCTTTCCCGAAACATGACTCACAGTCAGTCAAGTCACAGAACCTAAGGGGCACCCAGCAGAAAAACTCCAACCCTTGCTTCCCAGGAGCTCTGCGGTCTACCTGCCAGGTAAACTTAACTCACCTGGCACAAGGTGGCCATCCCTGGTTTCACATCAACATGATCTCAGGCACAAACCTCCTTGTTTTTCCATTATGTCTTTAAGTTACTTGTTGAAACAACTGCACAAATATGACACAGATATAAAATCAGGCATCTTCTGCCCCCAGTGCCTACTAATAAATGATTTTCTGCCACTTTAATGATAAAGATAGAACATTTCAACATTCTGCTACCCTTATTATTTGTCATTTTTGTTGATATTTCTATTGACTACATCTTTCAATATTTTAACAATGGAACATTTATTTAGGGTGTTCCAGACCCAGCCTTTAGTGGTAAATGTTTCGTTGTTATATTTCTATTATGTTTCCTTTCAAAATCATTATCCTATTTAAATGGATTAAGTCAATTCTATAGGCATTTATCTTATGATATTGATGAAATTGATACATAGAGGGCAGTAGTACAAGTTGATTGGACTTGAGAACCTCTATTAGCACAGTTAAGTATAAATATGATCTATATGTAAACCAAAGTACAGGCCGAGTGAGATTCTCTGACTTTTTTCCACTGTCTGCCCCTCAAGCCTGTGAGAAATGGACTATTTCTTGCCCTATCAGTAAACAAAGGATGTCACAGTCTTCAGCACTTGCAGCCCTCCAATGTGAGCCGGCGGACCCTGAGGCACTCAGGATATTCAAATACAGAATGCAGGCCCCAGAGAGCTGAGGTGCATATCAAAGGAAGGAATTCAGTAAGCCCAGGCAAAGAAAAGCGCCGCATTCCTCACCTTGGGAGAGCTGGTTTTCCTTAGTTAACAATCACCTTTGGATGTTCCCCATTACCTGCGCCAGTCCCCCGCCCTGTCCCCTCCCCCCAGTACTTTAGGTCAAGGAGAAAGGAGCGCAGAGGGACTCGGCTGAATAAGGGGCCTGCGCGCCTCGGGAGGAGTTTTCAGCCGCTTTCCCCGCAGTCGGGAAGAGGGGCGCTGACGCTGCAGCCGGACCCTGCGCCTCCCTTGCCCCGTTTCCCCTCAGGACGCTCAGGCCGACCCCCTCCTCACGCCCACCAGGCCTCGCGAGCCAGGCCGAGGGCAGGGGCGAGAGGAGGGACCGAAGTTCCCGGGTACCAGACGCTGGAGGCCGCTCTTTCTGCACAGCAGCGGCGGGTGGCAGCGAACCCCTGACCCTCAGAAGCTGGTCTTGTGCTGCCGCCCGGGCACCGGACCAGGCGGAGGGTCGGCGCCCACTTACCCGGCCCGCCGTTCCCGCGACTGTCATGGCTTCGGCCGCCGGGGCACCTCCAGAGCCGGCAGCCTCAGTGAGGTCGCCCTGCCCTCGGGCTCCGGGGCAGTTCCGTGAAGGCGGAGGGAAGAGACCCCGCCTGAGCCGGGAGTTCCAGCTCTGAGGAAACGCGGGCTCTGTTCAGCGCGCAGTGGGTGGGACCGCTCTGCCCCGAGGCCTTCCGGGAGGGAGCGGGGCGGCGGGGGAGGGAGACGCCAGGAGCGCAGGGCCCCGTCGGGGGTCCTGGAGGGGCGGCCCGGCCTGGGGGCCACGCCCACTGTGGCCGCAGCCCAGGCCTTTTTCCTGGAATCCTACACAAAAAAACTAGAAAGATACACAGTCTATAGTAAATACTCACAAATGATTGTTGCTGCTGTGCTCACTATTCTATTAAAGGTGTAAAATCCATAAAACACTTTAAGTTCAAAATTAAATGTGAATTTTTGCCTTTCTAATTATGTCTCTGATATTCACAGTTGTGGTTAATGAATCAGAGACTGTGGCATCACTAGTTAAAAATGAGCTTGTTAAAAAAATAGAACTCAGGCCCACCGGACCTACTGAATCACAATCTGCACTTTTACAATCTCCCCAGTGTACTCGTGTACCCATGAATAGTTGAAAGGTACATTTCTACCTCGACAGGTCTTTTCTCTATGAGAAATACACACATTTTATCCAGTTTGATATAAATAAAACACTCAAAAATGCATATGCCTGTGTTGAAACCATCATTTTATCATTTCTTTTCCAGACAAGTATAGTCTCTATACTGGTTTTGTGGCTCACATGCCATACTCTTTTCTTGTAGTTAGAAATAAGGTAGAGAAAGTTACTTTGTAAAAATATATATATATATATATGTATTAGTGGATAATTGAAGACAGTCTTCTAAATTAAAACCTTCTCTTAACTTGCTGTTTTCTTCTTGGGTCATATTATGAACTCTTCCCGTGGCCACATGGCATGTGTACGTTGAATTTCAGGGACTGCTGACATTCCAGGATGTGGCCATAGATTTCTGTCAAGAGGAGTGAGAATGCCTGGACCAAGATCAATGGGAATTGTACAGGGATGTGATGTTAGAGAAGTATAGGGACCTGCTCTCCTTGGGTGAGGATACCTTCCTTCCAGAATTCCTTATCCAACCACAGGCTTTGCAGTCCTTCATTTGTAGAATGTCTCCTGGAATCTTCTGCTTCCTACAATAGGGTTTCAGATTGCAACGTTTCAGGAAAGATTGGGAGTTTGTGGGTATAATTTTTCTTATTCTTTTAAAATTGCAGCCTCCCTTTTAATATACTTTGTAACTGCTTGGGATGTGTCTATATGAACTGTGTACTATATGCTTCTGTTATAGTCCTAACAATATTTTATTGCCTTATTTTCTCTAACAATTTTCCATGGATTCTTTGGGCTTAAGGTATATTAAAAGGGAGACTGCGAATCTGGGACTTCCCTGGTGATGCAGTGATTAAGAATTCGCCTGCCAATGCAGGGGACCCGGTTCGATCCCCGGTCCGGGAAGATCTCACGTTCCACGGAACAACTAAGCCATTGGGCCACAACTACTGAGTCTGCACGCCACAACTACTGAAGCAGGTGTGTCTTGAGCCCATGCGCCATTTATTTTTGGGAGAATAAAACCACTTCTGAGTGATTAAAATTTAGGCCAGCTAGTCAAAATGCTTTATCACCTGTTCTTCTAAAACACTGGTCAATGGAACAAGTTTTCCTAGGGATAACAGTGTAATTGTATTCTGGAGTTCATATGGGCAATATGGTTTATGACCTTGATGCTGGATCACGACATTTCAACGGTATAACTGCTATTAATTGTCTGTTTGTTCAACGATTAAAGTCTCACGTGATCTGAGTTCAGACTGGAGTCATCCTGGTTGGTTTCTGTCTATTGCAGATTTCTTCCAGTATGAAAGGACAAGAGCAATACGGCTTCCTTTACAAAATGTCTTCAAACTAAATGATGATATAATCTACATTCAATTAATTTATACATACCCTACTGTAGAACAGGGTTCGTTACGCTGGCAGAGCCCGGTAATTATGTAAAACTGAAACTTTTTCTGCACTGGTTCAAGTCCTCTTCCTAAGAATATGTTTATAATCAACATTCTTTCACAAATTACCCAATTTAATTCACCATAGCATTCCTCATATTAACTAAATGGAAAATCTTAGGCTATATACAAATCCAGAAAGGGCCAAAAGTCATCAGCCCCCATGCATGATTACAACCCATTGCTGAGGCATTCAAATTACTTATTAAATAACCACTAAGTCCATCAACATCATCAATTTATATATTATTGCCCCAATGCTAGCCTTAACCCTGGCTCTCAAAACATGAATTCCTCTTCCCATATCTTATCCACTAATTAGTATAAATGTAGGCATATTATTTCTATTAGCCATATCACACCTAGCCATTTATTCCATCCTCAGATCTGGATGAACTTCACATTCAAAATACTCACTCACTGGAGCTCCAGGAACAATAGCACAGAGGATCATCTCATATGAAGTAATGTAGCAGTTATTCTATTCTCAGTCTTACTGGTAAATGGATCATTTACACTTTCAACAGTAATTACTACACAAGAATACCTATGACTAATTTTCTCCTGACCCCTACCCAGAATTTGATTATCTCTGCAGTAGCAGAAATCCAGTGAAGCCCCACTTGATTTAACAGAAGTAGAATCAAAACCTGTACATGTCTTCAATGTAGAAAATGTAGCAGGCCCATTCACCGCGTCCTTCCTAGAGAATATGTCAATTTCCCTATAATAAACGTTTCCACAGCAATCTATTTTTAGGAGCATTCGACAATCCCTAGGTGCCAGAATTATAGATTCTTTCATCTTGTAAATATAGTTTTCTTTAAAAAATAATTTTTATAGTTTTACTACCTTTAAACAAAATGTACTCCATTGCTTTGGAATATTCCTTCATAGGAGCGTGCATGGTTCATTTCTGCATCCGTCTGTGATGGCCTTCAGGTTCTTTCAGGTTTGGCTCCTGTGGCTGCAAGTCCATGTCCGTGTGTCCTGGTGCAGGGCTGGTGGGTTTGTGTTCAACTGGGAGGAGCACTGTGGGTCTCTGTGCACGGACTTCGCTATCTGAGGCCCGATTGCTTCAGAAGTGGTTGCATCCCCCCGTTGCGTACCAGGCTTTCCATTGCTCCACATCCTGCTGATATTTGATACTATGTCTTTCGTGTCTGCCATTCTGGTAGGTGTATGCACAGTATTTTTCTTATGGCTTTAATCCCTCTGTTGTTAGTGAAGTTGTGCATTTTTTGGTATTCATGGATTATTTCCTGTTGTTTTTTAAAAAGTTTTAAAAATTGTGGTCTGGTACACATAACATAAAATGTATTATCTTAACCATTTTTAAGTGCACATTTCAGGTTCAAGAAGTAATTCACACTGTTGTGCAAACCTGACCACCATCATCCTCCAGAACTTTTTCATCTTGCAAAATTGAAACAGTCCCCATTAAACACTCACTCCCCATTGTCACTCCCTCAGCGTCTGGCCCTCAACATCCTACTTTATGTCTCTATATTTCTGACTGCTCTAGGGGCCTTGTATGAGTGGATCAAGCACTGTTTGTTTTTTTTGTGTCTAGCTTACATCACTGAGCATGATGCCCTCAAGGTTCATCCCTGCTGCATCCTGTGTCAGAATTGACTTCCTTTTTAGGCTGAGTAGCATTCCCTTGTATTGATGGACCGTGTTTTTCTTCTCCATTCATCCATTAGTGGCCACATGTAATATCTACATTCATTTCTACTGTCATAATATATGTGGAAGAAAATCAGAAAGTCCTATGCATCAAAAGTCATTTGCCATTAACTTTTTCTTAAACTTTTTGTTGTGGAAAACATCAAGGCTAAGAAAAGGGAAAAATACATGTCAGCTTCACTTGTGTTCAGGAATTAATGTTTTACGGATTCACTTTATTCCCTGTGTGTGTGCTATGCGTGTGCATTTGCCTGTTTGCATACATATGCTGTGCATGTGCATAGGTATGTGAACTTGCACACATTAGTGTGTGCATGGGCATATGGTTGCATGTGTGTTCACATGCTAGTGTGTGAATATATTTGTGCTGTGCACGTGCATATGTTTGTGTGTGTGCTGTGCCTGCCTGTGCGCACACCTGTGTGTTCGCTGGAACCACTTGCAAGTTGGCTGCAGACTGAATTGTGCCCCAGATATATCCGCACGCAGCTGCTCTAACAATCCTGCGTAGCCACGTAAAGGTCACAGATCTCAGGGATTTAAATGGATGGAGCAGGATATCCTGACACAGAGTTTGTCTTCCAATGACTGTCACTGTCTCAGTAACATCCTTCACACCTTCTTTAAGCCGCATTCAGGGTCCAGTTTAGACTCCCATTACATTCAGTCACCTGTCCCAGGTCCCCTAAAGCAACAATGTCACCGTTGGAGAGCCCGGCCAAGGCTGGGGGTGCCCCTTCTGTTGGCCTGGCCTCCAGGCCCTGCCCTTGGCTCCTGTTTCCTCATATCTCAGCCAGGCCCCGACTTGGATCGGGCCGCCACCTCTTTCCTCACAGGGTCCCATCGCCCAGTCAAGGGGGTTCATTCTCCCCCTAAACACAGCATCAGGAGTTGGGGGCTGACAGTCCACACTGGGTCTCCTTCATGTGAGACCCTGTGCTGTTGAAAGAGCAGGCACCCTGCCCTCGGGGGTGGGGGACTGGGAGGCGACATGCGGCCCACGATGGGCAGGCGGGTCTCCGGGTGGGGCGAGCCAGTGTGCAAGGAGTTCCGCGGTGGGTTCTCCTCTCCAACGGCTTCTGTGCCCCTACCTCTCCCCGTGCCTCCCCTCGAAGACAGCGCGGTGCCCGGGTTGGGAACCATGGGAGCCGTCAGCCACCGCCCCCTCTACACACACACACACACGCACACGCACACGCACACGCTGCAGGGAAGCAGGACCTGAGTGCAGGGCTCTCAGCGGCCCTGAGCGCCCCGCCCGGAATCGGCCAGCCGAATGGACAGACCGGATCTCCCGGACCGGACCATGCAGGACTCTCCTGCCTGGGCTTTCAGTGTGGCCGCCTCCTTCTGGAAGCCTGGGAGGCTGGAATCAGGCCACTTCTTGTCTGTCCTGGCAGCAGACTGGGCTGCACTCTAAGAAGTTCGTGGCTCGCCCGTGGATCCTGACCATCAGGTGGCCAGAGAAATTGGGAACATTTCTGTTTTGCCTGTTGAAATGTTTAATGACAAAGATTTTGTTCAGTTTCCTGACGTGGGTGTCCAAAGATGAGAGACCCATGTGTGTGATCTGTACCCCCTATGAGATCAGCCCTAAGCTAGTTTAAACATGATCAAGTTGTGTCTACATGGTAGATTTAGACCTCTGCATGTCCTGTCTACTGATTATGTTTAGAGCTGACCATGTGTTGTCTATAATAAGAAGATTTAGACCTGACCATGTTCTGTGTACGCTAGGACTATGGGGACCTGGGTAGAGACCCGGCCTGGCCTCAGTACTGGGAAGCTCCGTGCCTGCATCTGAATGTCAGTGCTTAGATGTCTAGGGTCTGGAGATGAGGTGGGCTTGTCTACATAACAGCCTCTCTTCTGAGTGTGGTGACCTGGTCCTCCCAAGGGTCAGTGCTATGGTCGGGGCCTTAGTCTTAATCCCTGCCAAGGTTCACCTTCCCTGGGGCTCATGGAGAATCCTCAGGAGGACTACCTGGCAATAATTCCAATTTACCAGCACGTGCATGGTGCATAGGGAAGCAGGTTTAGCTGCTGAATTGATTGCAGGGCACGCAGATCGGGCAAAAGGCCGATGGGTGACAGCTGAGGCTGCTGCTGAGCTCTCCCTCCAGTCTACCGTCCCTACTCAGCAGAGTCCAGAGCTGCCCCTCGGCTTTCTGCCCTGCTCTCCTGTATGTTTTCTCAGCATGTAAGTGAGACGAGAAAGGACTGAACATGCCAGCACCAGGGTCGTGTGTTCAACTCTAGTATGAAAGCTGTACAAACAGTTAAAATCACACAGAACCAAAGTGAGGACAGGAGGACTCCTCTGGGCCAAGTGTGGGGAAAGGAGACCCACCTGACACTTTTTCCCATCCCAGGAGGTCCCAGGGACCCAGCTTGTTTCCACATTGGGGGAGCCCCCTGCAGAGCCATGGTGTCCTGACCAAGGGGACGTGTGACCCCAGGTGCAGGGTCTGGGGAGGTGAGGTCACCCTGGGACTGTGGACATGTGACCCAGGTGGAGGGGTCTGGGGAGGTGGGTCACCCTGGTGAGTGTGGATGTGTGGCCCCAGGTATAGGGTGCGGGGACTGTGTGGGTCTCACCATACCTGCATGGGTCAGGATCACATGGATAGGGAGACCGCATATGCGCTCTTTGCCTGCAGTGTGTCCTGTCCCCTTTGAGATTTCCAACCTCTGCATTAAGGGTGTTGTCCTGATTAACCTGTGGTTCCTTTTCTTCTCTTCATCTTGTCACAAACATATGAGGTCAAGAATGTTCGAGTGGGTTGCTGCTCTGTGTTCCGGTGAGTGACAACACTTGGTGGTATCGTATTAATACTATAGCATATCATATGTCTAATCTATGGGGGTCACCACTGCCTGGGTCCCCCTGGACAGAGGTCAAGTGAGCACAGACTAGCCCCCCCTAAGAATGGTCTCCCACGTGCTCTGTGAGGGTACCGTGATGGCCCCTAAGGTAGGGGACTGTGTCTGGGCCTCCGACATTTGTGATGAAGGGGAGTCGAAATGGAATCTCAATTAACAAGACATTATTTTAAGAATTTATTTTAAGTGAAATAAAACACACGTCACATACCCTTTACCATCATCACCATTTTAAGTGCACGTTTCTGAGGCATCAGATAGATTCACTTTCTCGTGGAGCCATCACCACCATCACTAGAACTTTTCGTCCTGCAAAACCAAAATTCCACAACCATGAAAGTCTCATTCCCCATTCCCTCCCACTGCCCCTGGCACCGATAGCCACTTCAGTCCCTGAGTTGTCGACTCCAGGGCACCCACTGGAGTGGAATCCTGCAGTGTTTGCTGACGGGTCATTTTGGAAGAGCTGACTTTCAGTCTGAAGCGCTGCCTGTTCGCATCTGAAGAATCTGCATTTAAGGAGAGGGTGTATGAGGAAGGGGGTGTATGCGGGACAAAGGTGTCCGGGGTGCAGGTGAGCCAGGACCTGACCAGCTGCCTTTTGGGTCCTCTGGTCCCATCTCTTGGTCTGTGCCTCATCTGCATCATCACTGTCCCCGCTGGCACCGCTGGGGTGTTGTTGTCTGAATGAGAGTCCCCTGGTGCCCCTGTTCTCCTCCCCTCCTCCTGCTGGTTGCGGAGGGAACTGCTTGCTGTGTGGTCTCTACTCCTGAGGCATGAAGGACCCTGTAGCATGGACCTGCAGAGTGTGAGGTGTGGTCCCAAGAGCATGGGGCCCACATAGGACACGACATCGGGCCGTGACAAGTGCTAGGGCTGCCTCATCACTGACTGGGAATGTTGCCCAGATCCTGCTCCAGAGGGCGTGGTGGGTGGCCTGGGACCCTAGAGGCCCCATTCCTATACTGGAGCTTGGAGAGTGCATCCCCATGGGCTGCAGATTCACCCCATATCTAAGACATATCCCTCTGTCCTGTCTTTGAACTCAGGAAAACGAGCTCTCTTGTCCACAACATAGGCCTGGTCCTGTTGATATTAGGATTCTTTAAGTTAGGCGTCCTGGGATAGCAGTTTCTTTTAGGCCTGAGAAGGAACAACTCCGGAGTGTACAACAATTTCAGATGAAACTAATATTCAATGACTATCCCTAACTACTCGGTTGTTGACTTCTATTAGTCATTATTCTCCTGGTTTTAGCTCTGATGTGGGGATTACAGAGGAGTCAACATTTAAATCTTCGTAATCTGTGTATTTGTAGCTTCAGTATCGTTACTGACCCATAGTTTTTATGGTTTGGGAAGAGTTATTGATTTCATGTATCATGTAAAGGATACACAATGATGATAGGGCATTTAAGATTACAATAATAGCTAGTAAATTGTTCACAATTTCTCTACCTGTGCATCTATTGTATGCATATGAGTTTAGATGTCAATATTAGTGAAATGATATAGAGGACTAGAGAACTTATTTTAAAAATCACTATTAATGTGTGAGGAAGAAAATGTAAAAGTTCTTCCATAATCGGTGATGTTGTATCTTGAGAGCCTAGATGAAATTGATATGCCTTAGTCATATACAGGATTTTAGCCTATCATTTAACTTTGACAAAGCTACATCACTTTTTACTTTTATCTCATTTATTGAGGAAGACATAATTGTTATGGTGTTGGCTTGAAACTGGTTGAAAAGGACTTGAGTCCTTCCTTATTTTACATTTACATAGGTAGGATCTTGAAACGTAGGATATGGTGGAGGACATCCGTGTAACCATTCTAGGTTAGGAGTAGCAATTCCCACTGCTAAGACTTCTTGTTTAGACACAAATGCTTTTCAAAGTATGAAGATTATTAGCATTACTGCTGCTACTGAGATGAATGAGCCTAAAGACAAAATATTTCATGTTGTGTGTGCCTCAGGGTACTCAGACTAACGTAGTGACATCCCTGAGAGGCCACGAAAGTGCTGCAGGAAGTCATATTTACTACTACAAATATACTTGTGAGGTGAATTTTTGCTCATGCTGAGTTAACTGTATAACCTAAGAATAGTGGGAATCAGTGTAGAAAGCCTCCTATAATAGTGAAGACTGCTCCCATGGACATTAGGTCATGGAAGTGTGCTACTACATAGTATGTATCCTGGAGGACAATGTCTGGGGATGAGTTGGCTAAGATGATTCCTGTCAAACCACCTACTGTAAAAAGAAAAACTAAAGCCTAAAACTCATAATATAGTAGGAGGTCATATAGTATTACCTCCGTGAACAGTTGCTAACCAGGGACTTCCCTGGTGACGCAGTGGTTAAGAATTCGTCTGCCAATGCAGGGGACACGGGTTCGAGCCCTTGTCTGGGAAGATTCCACATGCCGCGGAGCAAAAAGCCCGTGTGCCACAACTACTGAGCCTGCCCTCTAGAGCCCGCAAGCCACAACTACTGAAGCCCACGCGCCTAGAGGCCGTGCTCTGCAACAAGAGAAGCCACTGCAATGAAAGGGCCGCACACCGCAACGAAGAGTAGCTGCCGCTCACCGCAACCAGAGAAAGCCCATGCTCAGCAACCAAGACCCAACTCAGCCAAAAAAAAAAAAGAAAAGAAAAGAAAAAGAAAAATTAAATAAAGAGTTGCTAATCAGCTAGATACTTTTACTCCTGTAGGGATAGAAGTAATTACGGTAGCTGATGCAAAGTATGCTCCTGAGTCCACAGCTATCCCTATGGTAAACATATGATGGGCCCACAAGAGAACTCCTAAAAAACCAGTGGACATGACTCATACTATTCCCAGATAGCTGAAAGGCAATTTTTGTCCTAAATAGTAGGTAATGCTATGTGAGTTTATAACAAACCCTGTTAGGCCATGAATACAGACTTCAGGGTGAGCAAAGTATCAAAAGAGGTGTTGGTATAGGATTCGGTCTCCTCCTGCAGGGTCAAAGAAAGTAGTGTTTAGATTTCTATCTCTTAACAGCATGGCAATTCTGGCTGCTTGGACTGAGATTGGTAATTATAGTAATATGGCTATAGTTGGGGAAGATTAAACAAATAATGGTGTTTGGTATTGGGATATGACTGCTGGTTTTGTATTAAAGACAATAGTAATAAAAGTAATAATACCAAGAATTGAGGAGACACCTGCTAAATGTAAGGAGAAAACAGTTAGGTCGCCAGAGGCTCCTGCATGGGCCAGATTGCAGGCTAGAGCTGAATACACCGTCCCACTGGTACCAGAACCAGCTTCTACTATTGGTGATATGAGTAGGAGTAAGAATGATGGGGGAAGTAGTCAAAAGTTTATATGATTTATTGGGGGAAATGCTACTTCAGTTGTCCGAGTTATTAATGGCCCAAGTCAGTTTTCAAAGCCTGCAATCATAACGGGTACAGCTATAAAGAAAATTATTACAAGTGCAGGGACTGTTATGACAACCTTACAGATTTGGGCATCTCCAAGTAGCGGTCCAGGTCAGCATAGCTCAGCCTGGATTAATATAATTAAGGTGCTGCCTGCTACTCCAGCTCAAGCACCAAATAGTAAATATAAAATGCCGATATCTTTGTGATTTGTTGAAAATAATCAGCAGTGTATGAACAGAGGTAAAATGACTGAGTTAGAATTAGACTGTAAATCTAAAGACAGAGATTGAGCCCTCTTTCTGGCAAACCCTGTGGTGAATCAACAAATTGAATTGTAACTTCAGAGAAGCAGCTTCAATTCTGCCAGTGATTATCCTGCCTTTTTTTTTTTTCTTTTTTTCTTTCTCAAATGAAGGAGAAGTAGACTGAAGTCAGTTGACTAGAGGATTTGCCTGTTAACTAAAGTTTCCTGGGGTTAAAACTCATCAATCTCGTAAAGATTTGGCTTCAATACAGTGTTTGCTTTACATTCAATTGATGTAGAATAAAGTCTTGCAATCCTTATTTTTAGGAATTAAGTAAATTTCACTTGTTTAGGGTTTTGAAAGCTCTTGGTCTGAACTAACCTAAATTCCTAGTCCAGCACCGATAGAATGGGTGTTGTGTGTAGTAACCGTGTGGGTATTATGATTGGTAATGATAGGAAGGTTATTTCTTTGTATGTTCAAATTGCTTTGTGTTTGTGTTGTTTAATGAAGGGAATATAGTTAGTGATGTGGAGTATGTTAGCTGCAAGTAGAAATATATGCTGAGGACTGCTATGATGGCTATTAGTGTTGGTAGAATGATGTTGTCGTTTTTGTTATCTCTTGGATAATTATTCATTTGGGTAGAAAGCCTGATAGTGATGGGCGATGTCCTAATGATACTATAATGGTGAGGAAAATGATTGTGATGGGAGGTGTTTTATCTCATGCGTGTGATAATGATACTCTTGTAGTACATGATCTGGGCATAAATAAGAAGAAGACAGTGTTGTTATGATATAAATTAGTATGGTTAGGATTGTTATAATCTGAATATACATTATAATAGCTGTTATTCATCCTATATGGGCAATTGATGAGGAGGGTGTAATATTTTCCAGGTGAGTATGGCGAAGTCTGCCTCAGCCTCCAGCTATGATTTATAATATCACTATGATTAATACTATATTTAGGTTGATGGAAGGTGACCTGTGGTATAAAACTGATAGGGGTGCAATTTTGTCATGTTGATAGCATCAGGTCTGCTGTTCATGGGATGCCTCGTGTGACTTCAGGCACTCAGAAGTGAAATGGGGAAAGTCCTACTTTTGTGACAAGGGCGATTGTCATGAGGGTGGATGCTGCTGGATTAAAGATTCTTGTTATTCATTGTGCTCTTTGACCAGAGTATATTAGATTAATGATAATAGCCATTATAAGTAGTATTGATGTGGTGGACTGTTTTAGGAAATATTTGTTGGATGCTTCTGTAGCTTATGGGTTCATGTTTTTTATTAGAATGGGGATACCATTAACCAGTGTGAGCTTGTTATACAATTATATTTCCTGAGAAAATGGTCAGTAGAATGATGGTAAAAACAATGAGAGTTTATTAGCACAGGAAGGATATACAAAAATATTTTTGGGGTATGGGCCTGTAGCTTACTTAGAGAACTTTACTATATAGCATGTGGTGTAATGTGGTAGGTAGCATGGAGAATGTAAAATTATTAGGAAGAATTCAATTCCAGGAATCAGAGCATTGAAACCTCTAAGATTTACTCTATCAAAGTAACTCTTTTGTCAGACATATTTCTTAAATTTGTGGTGGGTTGCCTGGTATGATGACAAGTAGTGAAAACTCTCATATACATAAGATTAATGTTAGTCGTAAAAACACTTTTCATAAGAGATGTATGCGTTGATCATATCAAAATTGTAGGTAGGAGGCTCAAATTCATAGAAAGGAGATTGTTAGATGAGTTTTAATGATGACTTGGGCTGTATATAATTCTGGCACCTAGGGATTGTCGAATGCTCCTAAAAATAGATTGCTGTGGAAATTTTATTATAGGGACATTGACATATTCTCTAGGAGGGACGGGGTGAATGGGCCTGCTACATTTTCTACATTGAAGACATATACAGGTTTTGATGCTACTTCCGTGAAATCAAGTGGGGCTTCGTTGGATTTCGGCTACTGCGGAGATAATCAAATTCTGGGTAGGGGTCAGGAGAAAATTAGTCATAGGTGTTCTTGTGTAATAATTACTGTTGAAAGTGTAAATGATCCATTTATCAGTAAGACTGAGAATAGAATAACTGCTACATTACTTCATATGAGATGATTGTGCTATTGCTCCTAGAGCTCCAGTGAGTGAGTATTTTGAATGTGAAGTTCATCCAGATCTGAGGATGGAGTAAATGGCTAGGTGTGATATGGCTAATAGAAATAATATGCCTACATTTATATTAATTAGTGGATAAGATATGGGAAGAGGAATTCATGTTGTGAGAGCCAGGGTTAAGGCTAGCATTGGGGTTAAGGCTAGCAAGAGAAGCCACCGCAATGAGAAGCCCGCGCACCGCAACAAAGAGTAGCCCCCGCTTGCCGCAACTAGGCAAAGCCTGCGCATAGCAACGAAGACCCAACGCAGCCAAAAACAAATTAATTAATTAATTAGTTAACTATTTTAAACAAAAGTACTATATCCTTCTGTACAGCTTCTCTGGGAAGAACAGAGAGATGGCGTAGGAGAGTGAGAAAGACCAATATTTAGTGCACATCTCTCATGCAGCTGCTCTGCTGGCTCAGATAGATTTATCCCCACTTTACAAAGGAGGAAATAATCTCAGAGAGGTTTAGTAATTTTCCCAAAGCCAAACAGCTATGGAGTGGCAGAACCAAGATCTGAACCAAGTCTGTTACCTTCAAAGCCTAAGTCCTCATCACAACAAAACTCAATTAATATTTACATTTATCGAATTACATTGCAACCTGGGGAGTTCTTGGCACAATCCTGAATAAGAGTGAGAAAGAAAGAAATAGCATTGTTCCTACAGTCAACCCAAATTTTTGGAGCAGCTGCTAGATGCCTGGCCCTTTTTGGGGCTCAGCAGTGATCAAGACAGGAAGAGTCCTGCTTTCATGAACCACGTAGTGGGGAGGAGAGACGGGTGCAACTTGGGTGAGGGATTTCACCTTGCTGGACCTCTGTTTTGTCATCTGGAAAATGGGATGGGTGTTCCTCATTTTCTGGGATTGTCCAGCCCTCACATTCTCTGATTCCATAAGAAGCATTTGTTTTCCTGTTTCTTTAAAATTCATTCAGGCCGTGAGCTGTGATGAATGTTGTTAGCTGCTCCCCAAATCACTCTATTCCCACCCTTTTCCTGTGATCAGGTCTTTCCCGAAACATGACTCACAGTCAGTCAAGTCACAGAACCTAAGGGGCACCCAGCAGAAAAATTCCAACCCTTGCTTCCCAGGAGCTCTGCGGTCTACCTGCCAGGTAAACTTAACTCACCTGGCACAAGGTGGCCATCCCTGGTTTCACATCAACATGATCTCAGGCACAAACCTCCTTGTTTTTCCATTTTGTCTTTAAGTTACTTGTTGAAACAACTGCACAAATATGACACAGATATAAAATCAGTCATCTTCTGCCCCCAGTGCCTACTAATAAATGATTTTCTGCCACTTTAATGATAAAGATAGAACATTTCAACATTCTGCTACCCTTATTATTTGTCATTTTTTTGATATTTCTATTGACTACATCTTTCAATATTTTAACAATGGAACATTTATTTAGGGTGTTCCAGACCCAGCCTTTAGTGGTAAAGGTTTCGTTGTTATATTTCTATTATGTTTCCTTTCAAAATCATTATCCTATTTAAATGGATTAAGTCAATTCTATAGGCATTTATCTTATGATATTGATGAAATTGATACATAGAGGGCAGTAGTACAAGTTGATTGGACTTGAGAACCTCTATTAGCACAGTTAAGTATAAATATGATCTATATGTAAACCAAAGTACAGGCCGAGTGAGATTCTCTGACTTTTTTCCACTGTCTGCCCCTCAAGCCTGTGAGAAATGGAATAGTTCTTGCCCTATCAGTAAACAAAGGATGTCACAGTCTTCAGCACTTGCAGCCCTCCAATGTGAGCCGGCGGGCCCTGAGGCACTCAGGATATGCAAATACAGAATGCAGGCCCCAGAGAGCTGAGGTGCATATCAAAGGAAGGAATTCAGTGAGCCCAGGCAAAGAAAAGCGCCGCATTCCTGACCTTGGGAGAGCTGGTTTTCCTTAGTTAACAATCACCTTTGGATGTTCCCCATTACCTGCGCCAGTTCCCTGCCCTGTCCCCTCCCCCCGGTACTTTAACTCAGGAAGGAAGGAGCGCAGAGGGACTCGGCTGAATAAGGGGCCTGCGCGCCTCGGGAGGAGTTTTCAGCCGCTTTCCCCGCAGTCGGGAAGAGGGGCGCTGACGCTGCAGCCGGACCCTGCGCCTCCCTTGCCCCGTTTCCCCTCAGGACGCTCAGGCCGACCCCCTCCTCACGCCCACCAGGTCTCGCGAGCCAGGACGAGGGCAGGGGCGAGAGGACGGACCAAAGTTCCCGGGAACCAGACGCTGGAGGCCGCTCTTTCTGCACAGCAGCGGCGGGTGGCAGCGAACCCCTGCCCCTCAGAAGCTGGTCTTGTGCTGCCGCCCGGGCACCGGACCAGGCGGAGGGTCGTCGCCCACTTACCCAGCCCGCCGTCCCCGCGACTGTCATGGCTTCGGCCGCCGGGGTACCTCCAGAGCCGGCAGCCTCAGTGAGGTCGCCCTGCCCTCGGGCTCCGGGGCAGTTCCGTGAAGGCGGAGGGAAGAGACCCCGCCTGAGCCGGGAGTTCCAGCTCTGAGGAAACGCGGGCTCTGTTCAGCGCGCAGTGGGTGGGACCGCTCTGCCCCAAGGCCTTCCGGGAGGGAGCGGGGCGGCGGGGAAGGGAGCCGCCAGGAGCGCAGGGCCCCGTCGGGGGTCCTGGAGGGGCGGCCTGGCCTGGGGGCCACGCCCATTGTGGCCGCAGCCCAGGCCTTTTTCCTGGAATCCTACACAAAAAAACTAGAAAGATACACAGTCTATAGTAAATACTCACAAATGATTGTTGCTGCTGTGCTCACTTTTCTATTAAAGGTTTAAAATCCATAAAACACTTTAAGTTCAAAATTAAATGAGAATTTTTACCTTTCTAATTATGTCTCTGATATTCACAGTTGTGGTTAATGAATCAGAGACTGTGGCATCACTAGTTAAAAATCAGCTTGTTAAAAAAATAGAACTCATGCCCACCGGACCTACTGAATCACAATCTGCACTTTTACAATCTCCCCAGTGTACTCGTGTACCCATGAATAGTTGAAAGGTACATTTCTACCTCGACAGGTCTTTTCTCTATGAGAAATACACACATTTTATCCAGTTTGATATAAATAAAACACTCAAAAATGCATATGCCTGTGTTGAAACCATCATTTTATCATTTCTTTTCCAGACAAGTATAGTCTCTATACTGGTTTTGTGGATCACATGCCATACTCTTTTCTTGTAGTTAGAAATAAGGTAGAGAAAGTTACTTTGTAAAAAAAAAATTATATATATATATATATATATATATATATATATATATATATATATATATATATATATATGTATTAGTGGATAATTAAAGAGACTCTTCTAAATTAAAACCTTCTCTTAACTTGCTGTTTTCTTCTTGGGTCATATTATGAACACTTCCCGTGGCCACATGGCATGTGTACGTTTAATTTCAGGGACTGCTGACATTCCAGGATGTGGCCATAGATTTCTGTCAAGAGGAGTGAGAATGCCTGGACCAAGATCAATGGGAATTTTACAGGGATGTGATGTTAGAGAAGTATAGGAACCTGCTCTCCTTGGGTGAGGATACCTTCCTTCCAGAATTCCTTATCCAACCACAGGGTTTGGAGTGCTTCATTTGTAGAATATCTCCTGGAATCTTCTGCTTCCTACAATAGGGTTTCAGATTGCAACGTTTCAGGAAAGATTGGGAGTTTGTGGGTATAATTTTTCTTATTCTTTTAAAATTGCAGCCTCCCTTTTAATATACTTTGTAACTGCTTGGGATGTGTCTATATGAACTGTGTACTATATGCTTCTGTTATAGTCCTTACAATATTTTATTGCCTTATTTTCTCTAACAATTTTCCATGGATTCTTTGGGCTTAAGGTATATTAAAAGGGAGACTGCGAATCTGGGACTTCCCTGGTGATGCAGTGATTAAGAATTCGCCTGCCAATGCAGGGGACCCGGTTCGATCCCCGGTCCGGGAAGATCTCACGTGCCACGGAACAACTAAGCCATTGGGCCACAACTACTGAGTCTGCACGCCACAACTACTGAAGCAGGTGTGTCTTGAGCCCATGCGCCATTTATTTTTGGGAGAATAAAACCACTTCTGAGTGATTAAAATTTAGGCCAGCTAGTCAAAATGCTTTATCACCTGTTCTTCTAAAACACTGGTCAATGGAACAAGTTTTCCTAGGGATAACAGTGTAATTGTATTCTGGAGTTCATATGGGCAATATGGTTTATGACCTTGATGCTGGATCACGACATTTCAACGGTATAACTGCTATTAATTGTCTGTTTGTTCAACGATTAAAGTCTCACGTGATCTGAGTTCAGACTGGAGTCATCCTGGTTGGTTTCTGTCTATTGCAGATTTCTTCCAGTATGAAAGGACAAGAGCAATACGGCTTCCTTTACAAAATGTCTTCAAACTAAATGATGATATAATCTACATTCAATTAATTTATACATACCCTACTGTAGAACAGGGTTCGTTACGCTGGCAGAGCCCGGTAATTATGTAAAACTGAAACTTTTTCTGCACTGGTTCAAGTCCTCTTCCTAAGAATATGTTTATAATCAACATTCTTTCACAAATTACCCAATTTAATTCACCATAGCATTCCTCATATTAACCAAATGGAAAATCCTAGGCTATATACAAATCCAGAAAGGGCCAAAAATCATCAGCCCCCATGGATGATTACAACCCATTGCTGAGGCATTCCAATTACTTATTAAAGAACCACTATGTCCATCAACATCATCAATTTATATATTATTGCCCCAATGCTAGCCATAACCCTGCCTCTCACAACATGAATTCCTCTTCCCATATCTTATCCACTAATTAGTATAAATGTAGGCATATTATTTCTATTAGCCATATCACACCTAGCCATTTATTCCATCCTCATATCTGGATGAACTTCACATTCAAAATACTCACTCACTGGAGCTCCAGGAACAATAGCACAGAGGATCATCTCATATGAAGTAATGTAGCAGTTATTCTATTCTCAGTCTTACTGGTAAATGGATCATTTACACTTTCAACAGTAATTACTACACAAGAACACCTATGACTAATTTTCTCCTGACCCCTACCCAGAATTTGATTATCTCCGCAGTAGCAGAAATCCAGTGAAGCCCCACTTGATTTAACAGAAGTAGAATCAAAACCTGTACATGTCTTCAATGTAGAAAATGTAGCAGGCCCATTCACCGCGTCCTTCCTAGAGAATATGTCAATTTCCCTATAATAAACGTTTCCACAGCAATCTATTTTTAGGAGCATTCGACAATCCCTAGGTGCCAGAATTATAGATTCTTTCATCTTGTAAATATAGTTTTCTTTAAAAAATAATTTTTATAGTTTTACTACCTTTAAACAAAATGTACTCCATTGCTGTGGAATATTCCTTCATAGGAGCGTGCATGGTTCATTTCTGCATCCGTCTGTGATGGCCTTCAGGTTCCTTCAGGTTTGGCTCCTGTGGCTGCCAGTCCATGTCCGTGTGTCCTGGTGCAGGGCTGGTGGGTTTGTGTTCAACTGGGAGGAGCACTGTGGGTCTCTGTGCACGGACTTCGCTATCTGAGGCCCGATTGCTTCAGAAGTGGTTGCATCCCCCCGTTGCGTACCAGGCTTTCCATTGCTCCACATCCTGCTGATATTTGATACTATGTCTTTCATGTCTGCCATTCTGGTAGGTGTATGCACAGTATTTTTCTTATGGCTTTAATCCCTCTGTTGTTAGTGAAGTTGTGCATCTTGTGGTATTCATGGACTATTTCCTGTTGTTTTTGGAAAAGTTTTAAAAATTGTGGTCTGGTACACATAACATAAAATGTACTATCTTAACCATTTTTAAGTGCACATTTCAGGGTCAGGAAATAATTCACACTGTTGTGCAAACCTGACCACCATCATCCTCCAGAACTTTTTCATCTTGCAAAATTGAAACAGTCCCCATTAAACACTCACTCCCCATTGTCCCTCCCTCAGCCTCTGGCCCTCAACATCCTACTTTATGTCTCTATATTTCCGACTGCTCTAGGGGCCTTGTATGAGTGGATCAAGCACTGTTTGTTTTTTTGTGTCTAGCTTACATCACTGAGCATAATGCCCTCAAGGTTCATCCCTGCTGCATCCTGTGTCAGAATTGACTTCCTTTTTAGGCTGAATAGCATTCCCTTGTATTGATGGACCGTGTTTTTCTTCTCCATTCTTCCCTTAGTGGACACATGTAATATCTACATTCATTTCTGCTGTCATAATATTTGTGGAATAAAATCAGAAAGTCCTATGAATCAAAAGTCATTTGCCATTAACTTTTTTCTTAAACTTTTTTGTTGTGGAAAACATCAAGGCTAAGAAAAGGGAAAAATACATGTCAGCTTCACTTGTGTTCAGGAATTAATGCTTTACGGATTCACTTTATTCCCTGTGTGTGTGCTATGCGTGTGCATGTGCCTGTTTGCATAAATATGCTGTGCATGTGGATAGGTATGTGAACTTGCACACATTAGTGTGTGCATGGGCATATGGGTGCATGTGTGTTCACATGCTAGTGTGTGAATATATTTGTGCTGTGCACGTGCATATGTTTGTGTGTGTGCTGTGCCTGCCTGTGCGCACACCTGTGTGTTTGCTGGAACCACTTGCAAGTTGGCTGCAGACTGAATTGTGCCCCAGATATATCCGCACGCAGCTGCTCTAACAATCCTGCGTAGCCACGTAAAGGTCACAGATCTCAGGGATTTAAATGGAGGGAGCAGGATATCCTGACACAGAGTTTGTCTTCCAATGACTGTCACTGTCTCAGTAACATCCTTCACACCTTCTTTAAGCCGCATTCAGGGTCCAGTTTAGACTCCCATTACATTCAGTCACCTGTCCCAGGTCCCCTAAAGCAACAATGTCACCGTTGGAGAGCCCGGCCAAGGCTGGGGGTGCCCCTCCTGTTGGCCTGGCCTCCAGGCCCTGCCCTTGGCTCCTGTTTCCTCATATCTCAGCCAGGCCCCGACTTGGATCGGGCCGCCACCTCTTTCCTCACAGGGTCCCATCACCGAGTCAAGGGGGTTCATTCTCCCCCTAAACACAGCATCAGGAGTTGGGGGCTGACAGTCCACACTGGGTCTCCTTCATGTGAGACCCTGTGCTGTTGAAAGAGCAGGCACCCTGCCCTCGGGGGTGGGGGACTGGGGGGCGACATGCGGCCCACGATGGGCAGGCGGGTCTCCGGGTGGGGCGAGCCAGTGTGCAAGGAGTTCCGCGGTGGGTTCTCCTCTCCAACGGCTTCTGTGCCCCTACCTCTCCCCGTGCCTCCCCTCGAAGACAGCGCGGTGCCCGGGTTGGGAACCATGGGAGCCGTCAGCCACCGCCCCCTCTACACACACACACACACGCACACGCACACGCACACGCACACGCTGCAGGGAAGCAGGACCTGAGTGCAGGGCTCTCAGCGGCCCTGAGCGCCCCGCCCGGAATCGGCCAGGCGAATGGACAGACCGGATCTCCCGGCCCGGACCATGCAGGACTCTCCTGACCTGGCTTGCAGTGTGGCCACCTCCTTCTGGAAGCCTGGGAGTCTGGAATCAGGCCACTTCTTGTCTGTCCTGGCAGCAGACTGGGCTGCACTCTAAGAAGTTCGTGGCTCGCCCGTGGATCCTGACCATCAGGTGGCCAGAGAAATTGGGAACATTTCTGTTTTACCTGTTGAAATGTTTAATGACAAAGATTTTGTTCAGTTTCCTGACGTGGGTGTCCAAAGATGAGAGACCCATGTGTGTGATCTGTACCCCCTATGAGATCAGCCCTAAGCTAGTTTAAACATGATCAAGTTGTGTCTACATGGTAGATTTAGACCTCTGCATGTCCTGTCTACTGATTATGTTTAGAGCTGACCATGTGTTGTCTATAATAAGAAGATTTAGACCTGACCATGTTCTGTGTACGCTAGGACTATGGGGACCTGGGTAGAGACCCGGCCTGGCCTCAGTACTGGGAAGCTCCGTGCCTGCATCTGAATGTCAGTGCTTAGATGTCTAGGGTCTGGAGATGAGGTGGGCTTGTCTACATAACAGCCTCTCTTCTGAGTGTGGTGACCTGGTCCTCCCAAGGGTCAGTGCTATGGTCGGGGCCTTAGTCTTAATCCCTGCCAAGGTTCACCTTCCCTGGGGCTCATGGAGAATCCTCAGGAGGACTACCTGGCAATAATTCCAATTTACCAGCACGTGCATGGTGCATAGGGAAGCAGGTTTAGCTGCTGAATTGATTGCAGGGCACGCAGATCGGGCAAAAGGCCGATGGGTGACAGCTGAGGCTGCTGCTGAGCTCTCCCTCCAGTCTACCGTCCCTACTCAGCAGAGTCCAGAGCTGCCCCTCGGCTTTCTGCCCTGCTCTCCTGTATGTTTTCTCAGCATGTAAGTGAGACGAGAAAGGACTGAACATGCCAGCACCAGGGTCGTGTGTTCAACTCTAGTATGAAAGCTGTACAAACAGTTAAAATCACACAGAACCAAAGTGAGGACAGGAGGACTCCTCTGGGCCAAGTGTGGGGAAAGGAGACCCACCTGACACTTTTTCCCATCCCAGGAGGTCCCAGGGACCCAGCTTGTTTCCACATTGGGGGAGCCCCCTGCAGAGCCATGGTGTCCTGACCAAGGGGACGTGTGACCCCAGGTGCAGGGTCTGGGGAGGTGAGGTCACCCTGGGACTGTGGACATGTGACCCAGGTGGAGGGGTCTGGGGAGGTGGGTCACCCTGGTGAGTGTGGATGTGTGGCCCCAGGTATAGGGTGCGGGGACTGTGTGGGTCTCACCATACCTGCATGGGTCAGGATCACATGGATAGGGAGACCGCATATGCGCTCTTTGCCTGCAGTGTGTCCTGTCCCCTTTGAGATTTCCAACCTCTGCATTAAGGGTGTTGTCCTGATTAACCTGTGGTTCCTTTTCTTCTCTTCATCTTGTCACAAACATATGAGGTCAAGAATGTTCGAGTGGGTTGCTGCTCTGTGTTCCGGTGAGTGACAACACTTGGTGGTATCGTATTAATACTATAGCATATCATATGTCTAATCTATGGGGGTCACCACTGCCTGGGTCCCCCTGGACAGAGGTCAGGTGAGCACAGACTAGCCCCCCCTAAGAATGGTCTCCCACGTGCTCTGTGAGGGTACCGTGATGGCCCCTAAGGTAGGGGACTGTGTCTGGGCCTCCGACATTTGTGATGAAGGGGAGTCGAAATGGAATCTCAATTAACAAGACATTATTTTAAGAATTTATTTTAAGTGAAATAAAACACACGTCACATACCCTTTACCATCATCACCATTTTAAGTGCACGTTTCTGAGGCATCAGATAGATTCACTTTCTCGTGGAGCCATCACCACCATCACTAGAACTTTTCGTCCTGCAAAACCAAAATTCCACAACCATGAAAGTCTCATTCCCCATTCCCTCCCACTGCCCCTGGCACCGATAGCCACTTCAGTCCCTGAGTTGTCGACTCCAGGGCACCCACTGGAGTGGAATCCTGCAGTGTTTGCTGACGGGTCATTTTGGAAGAGCTGACTTTCAGTCTGAAGCGCTGCCTGTTCGCATCTGAAGAATCTGCATTTAAGGAGAGGGTGTATGAGGAAGGGGGTGTATGCGGGACAAAGGTGTCCGGGGTGCAGGTGAGCCAGGACCTGACCAGCTGCCTTTTGGGTCCTCTGGTCCCATCTCTTGGTCTGTGCCTCATCTGCATCATCACTGTCCCCGCTGGCACCGCTGGGGTGTTGTTGTCTGAATGAGAGTCCCCTGGTGCCCCTGTTCTCCTCCCCTCCTCCTGCTGGTTGCGGAGGGAACTGCTTGCTGTGTGGTCTCTACTCCTGAGGCATGAAGGACCCTGTAGCATGGACCTGCAGAGTGTGAGGTGTGGTCCCAAGAGCATGGGGCCCACATAGGACACGACATCGGGCCGTGACAAGTGCTAGGGCTGCCTCATCACTGACAGGGAATGTTGCCCAGATCCTGCTCCAGAGGGCGTGGTGGGTGGCCTGGGACCCTAGAGGCCCCATTCCTATACTGGAGCTTGGAGAGTGCATCCCCATGGGCTGCAGATTCACCCCATATCTAAGACATATCCCTCTGTCCTGTCTTTGAACTCAGGAAAACGAGCTCTCTTGTCCACAACATAGGCCTGGTCCTGTTGATATTAGGATTCTTTAAGTTAGGCGTCCTGGGATAGCAGTTTCTTTTAGGCCTGAGAAGGAACAACTCCGGAGTGTACAACAATTTCAGATGAAACTAATATTCAATGACTATCCCTAACTACTCGGTTGTTGACTTCTATTAGTCATTATTCTCCTGGTTTTAGCTCTGATGTGGGGATTACAGAGGAGTCAACATTTAAATCTTCGTAATCTGTGTATTTGTAGCTTCAGTATCGTTACTGACCCATAGTTTTTATGGTTTGGGAAGAGTTATTGATTTCATGTATCATGTAAAGGATACACAATGATGATAGGGCATTTAAGATTACAATAATAGCTAGTAAATTGTTCACAATTTCTCTACCTGTGCATCTATTGTATGCATATGAGTTTAGATGTCAATATTAGTGAAATGATATAGAGGACTAGAGAACTTATTTTAAAAATCACTATTAATGTGTGAGGAAGAAAATGTAAAAGTTCTTCCATAATCGGTGATGTTGTATCTTGAGAGCCTAGATGAAATTGATATGCCTTAGTCATATACAGGATTTTAGCCTATCATTTAACTTTGACAAAGCTACATCACTTTTTACTTTTATCTCATTTATTGAGGAAGACATAATTGTTATGGTGTTGGCTTGAAACTGGTTGAAAAGGACTTGAGTCCTTCCTTATTTTACATTTACATAGGTAGGATCTTGAAACGTAGGATATGGTGGAGGACATCCGTGTAACCATTCTAGGTTAGGAGTAGCAATTCCCACTGCTAAGACTTCTTGTTTAGACACAAATGCTTTTCAAAGTATGAAGATTATTAGCATTACTGCTGCTACTGAGATGAATGAGCCTAAAGACAAAATATTTCATGTTGTGTGTGCCTCAGGGTACTCAGACTAACGTAGTGACATCCCTGAGAGGCCACGAAAGTGCTGCAGGAAGTCATATTTACTACTACAAATATACTTGTGAGGTGAATTTTTGCTCATGCTGAGTTAACTGTATAACCTAAGAATAGTGGGAATCAGTGTAGAAAGCCTCCTATAATAGTGAAGACTGCTCCCATGGACATTAGGTCATGGAAGTGTGCTACTACATAGTATGTATCCTGGAGGACAATGTCTGGGGATGAGTTGGCTAAGATGATTCCTGTCAAACCACCTACTGTAAAAAGAAAAACTAAAGCCTAAAACTCATAATATAGTAGGAGGTCATATAGTATTACCTCCGTGAACAGTTGCTAACCAGGGACTTCCCTGGTGACGCAGTGGTTAAGAATTCGTCTGCCAATGCAGGGGACACGGGTTCGAGCCCTTGTCTGGGAAGATTCCACATGCCGCGGAGCAAAAAGCCCGTGTGCCACAACTACTGAGCCTGCCCTCTAGAGCCCGCAAGCCACAACTACTGAAGCCCACGCGCCTAGAGGCCGTGCTCTGCAACAAGAGAAGCCACTGCAATGAAAGGGCCGCACACCGCAACGAAGAGTAGCTGCCGCTCACCGCAACCAGAGAAAGCCCATGCGCAGCAACCAAGACCCAACTCAGCCAAAAAAAAAAAAGAAAAGAAAAGAAAAAGAAAAATTAAATAAAGAGTTGCTAATCAGCTAGATACTTTTACTCCTGTAGGGATAGAAGTAATTACGGTAGCTGATGCAAAGTATGCTCCTGAGTCCACAGCTATCCCTATGGTAAACATATGATGGGCCCACAAGAGAACTCCTAAAAAACCAGTGGACATGACTCATACTATTCCCAGATAGCTGAAAGGCAATTTTTGTCCTAAATAGTAGGTAATGCTATGTGAGTTTATAACAAACCCTGTTAGGCCATGAATACAGACTTCAGGGTGAGCAAAGTATCAAAAGAGGTGTTGGTATAGGATTCGGTCTCCTCCTGCAGGGTCAAAGAAAGTAGTGTTTAGATTTCTATCTCTTAACAGCATGGCAATTCTGGCTGCTTGGACTGAGATTGGTAATTATAGTAATATGGCTATAGTTGGGGAAGATTAAACAAATAATGGTGTTTGGTATTGGGATATGACTGCTGGTTTTGTATTAAAGACAATAGTAATAAAAGTAATAATACCAAGAATTGAGGAGACACCTGCTAAATGTAAGGAGAAAACAGTTAGGTCGCCAGAGGCTCCTGCATGGGCCAGATTGCAGGCTAGAGCTGAATACACCGTCCCACTGGTACCAGAACCAGCTTCTACTATTGGTGATATGAGTAGGAGTAAGAATGATGGGGGAAGTAGTCAAAAGTTTATATGATTTATTGGGGGAAATGCTACTTCAGTTGTCCGAGTTATTAATGGCCCAAGTCAGTTTTCAAAGCCTGCAATCATAACGGGTACAGCTATAAAGAAAATTATTACAAGTGTAGGAACTGTTATGACAACCTTACAGATTTGGGCATCTCCAAGTAGCGGTCCAGGTCAGCATAGCTCAGCCTGGATTAATATAATTAAGGTGCTGCCTGCTACTCCAGCTCAAGCACCAAATAGTAAATATAAAATGCCGATATCTTTGTGATTTGTTGAAAATAATCAGCAGTGTATGAACAGAGGTAAAATGACTGAGTTAGAATTAGACTGTAAATCTAAAGACAGAGATTGAGCCCTCTTTCTGGCAAACCCTGTGGTGAATCAACAAATTGAATTGTAACTTCAGAGAAGCAGCTTCAATTCTGCCAGTGATTATCCTGCCTTTTTTTTTTTTTTCTTTTTTTCTTTCTCAAATGAAGGAGAAGTAGACTGAAGTCAGTTGACTAGAGGATTTGCCTGTTAACTAAAGTTTCCTGGGGTTAAAACTCATCAATCTCGTAAAGATTTGGCTTCAATACAGTGTTTGCTTTACATTCAATTGATGTAGAATAAAGTCTTGCAATCCTTATTTTTAGGAATTAAGTAAATTTCACTTGTTTAGGGTTTTGAAAGCTCTTGGTCTGAACTAACCTAAATTCCTAGTCCAGCACCGATAGAATGGGTGTTGTGTGTAGTAACCGTGTGGGTATTATGATTGGTAATGATAGGAAGGTTATTTCTTTGTATGTTCAAATTGCTTTGTGTTTGTGTTGTTTAATGAAGGGAATATAGTTAGTGATGTGGAGTATGTTAGCTGCAAGTAGAAATATATGCTGAGGACTGCTATGATGGCTATTAGTGTTGGTAGAATGATGTTGTCGTTTTTGTTATCTCTTGGATAATTATTCATTTGGGTAGAAAGCCTGATAGTGATGGGCGATGTCCTAATGATACTATAATGGTGAGGAAAATGATTGTGATGGGAGGTGTTTTATCTCATGTGTGTGATAATGATACTCTTGTAGTACATGATCTGGGCATAAATAAGAAGAAGACAGTGTTGTTATGATATAAATTAGTATGGTTAGGATTGTTATAATCTGAATATACATTATGATAGCTGTTATTCATCCTATATGGGCAATTGATGAGGAGGGTGTAATATTTTCCAGGTGAGTATGGCGAAGTCTGCCTCAGCCTCCAGCTATGATTTATAATATCACTATGATTAATAGTATATTTAGGTTGATGGAAGGTGACCTGTGGTATAAAACTGATAGGGGTGCAATTTTGTCATGTTGATAGCATCAGGTCTGCTGTTCATGGGATGCCTCGTGTGACTTCAGGCACTCAGAAGTGAAATGGGGAAAGTCCTACTTTTGTGACAAGGGCGATTGTCATGAGGGTGGATGCTGCTGGATTAAAGATTCTTGTTATTCATTGTGCTCTTTGACCAGAGTATATTAGATTAATGATAATAGCCATTATAAGTAGTATTGATGTGGTGGACTGTTTTAGGAAATATTTGTTGGATGCTTCTGTAGCTTATGGGTTCATGTTTTTTATTAGAATGGGGATACCATTAACCAGTGTGAGCTTGTTATACAATTATATTTCCTGAGAAAATGGTCAGTAGAATGATGGTAAAAACAATGAGAGTTTATTAGCACAGGAAGGATATACAAAAATATTTTTGGGGTATGGGCCTGTAGCTTACTTAGAGAACTTTACTATATAGCATGTGGTGTAATGTGGTAGGTAGCATGGAGAATGTAAAATTATTAGGAAGAATTCAATTCTAGGAATCAGAGCATTGAAACCTCTATGATTTACTCTATCAAAGTAACTCTTTTGTCAGACATATTTCTTAAATTTGTGGTGGGTTGCCTGGTATGATGACAAGTAGTGAAAACTCTCATATACATAAGATTAATGTTAGTCGTAAAAACACTTTTCATAAGAGATGTATGCGTTGATCATATCAAAATTGTAGGTAGGAGGCTCAAATTCATAGAAAGGAGATTGTTAGATGAGTTTTAATGATGACTTGGGCTGTATATAATTCTGGCACCTAGGGATTGTCGAATGCTCCTAAAAATAGATTGCTGTGGAAATTTTATTATAGGGACATTGACATATTCTCTAGGAGGGACGGGGTGAATGGGCCTGCTACATTTTCTACATTGAAGACATATACAGGTTTTGATGCTACTTCCGTGAAATCAAGTGGGGCTTCGTTGGATTTCGGCTACTGCGGAGATAATCAAATTCTGGGTAGGGGTCAGGAGAAAATTAGTCATAGGTGTTCTTGTGTAATAATTACTGTTGAAAGTGTAAATGATCCATTTATCAGTAAGACTGAGAATAGAATAACTGCTACATTACTTCATATGAGATGATTGTGCTATTGCTCCTAGAGCTCCAGTGAGTGAGTATTTTGAATGTGAAGTTCATCCAGATCTGAGGATGGAGTAAATGGCTAGGTGTGATATGGCTAATAGAAATAATATGCCTACATTTATATTAATTAGTGGATAAGATATGGGAAGAGGAATTCATGTTGTGAGAGCCAGGGTTAAGGCTAGCATTGGGGTTAAGGCTAGCAAGAGAAGCCACCGCAATGAGAAGCCCGCGCACCGCAACAAAGAGTAGCCCCCGCTTGCCGCAACTAGGCAAAGCCTGCGCATAGCAACGAAGACCCAACGCAGCCAAAAACAAATTAATTAATTAATTAGTTAACTATTTTAAACAAAAGTACTATATCCTTCTGTACAGCTTCTCTGGGAAGAACAGAGAGATGGCGTAGGAGAGTGAGAAAGACCAATATTTAGTGCACATCTCTCATGCAGCTGCTCTGCTGGCTCAGATAGATTTATCCCCACTTTACAAAGGAGGAAATAATCTCAGAGAGGTTTAGTAATTTTCCCAAAGCCAAACAGCTATGGAGTGGCAGAACCAAGATCTGAACCAAGTCTGTTACCTTCAAAGCCTAAGTCCTCATCACAACAAAACTCAATTAATATTTACATTTATCGAATTACATTGCAACCTGGGGAGTTCTTGGCACAATCCTGAATAAGAGTGAGAAAGAAAGAAATAGCATTGTTCCTACAGTCAACCCAAATTTTTGGAGCAGCTGCTAGATGCCTGGCCCTTTTTGGGGCTCAGCAGTGATCAAGACAGGAAGAGTCCTGCTTTCATGAACCACGTAGTGGGGAGGAGAGACGGGTGCAACTTGGGTGAGGGATTTCACCTTGCTGGACCTCTGTTTTGTCATCTGGAAAATGGGATGGGTGTTCCTCACTTTCTGGGATTGTCCAGCCCTCACATTCTCTGATTCCATAAGAAGCATTTGTTTTCCTGTTTCTTTAAAATTCATTCAGGCCGTGAGCTGTGATGAATGTTGTTAGCTGCTCCCCAAATCACTCTATTCCCACCCTTTTCCTGTGATCAGGTCTTTCCCGAAACATGACTCACAGTCAGTCAAGTCACAGAACCTAAGGGGCACCCAGCAGAAAAATTCCAACCCTTGCTTCCCAGGAGCTCTGCGGTCTACCTGCCAGGTAAACTTAACTCACCTGGCACAAGGTGGCCATCCCTGGTTTCACATCAACATGATCTCAGGCACAAACCTCCTTGTTTTTCCATTTTGTCTTTAAGTTACTTGTTGAAACAACTGCACAAATATGACACAGATATAAAATCAGGCATCTTCTGCCCCCAGTGCCTACTAATAAATGATTTTCTGCCACTTTAATGATAAAGATAGAACATTTCAACATTCTGCTACCCTTATTATTTGTCATTTTTGTTGATATTTCTATTGACTACATCTTTCAATATTTTAACAATGGAACATTTATTTAGGGTGTTCCAGACCCAGCCTTTAGTGGTAAAGGTTTCGTTGTTATATTTCTATTATGTTTCCTTTCAAAATCATTATCCTATTTAAATGGATTAAGTCAATTCTATAGGCATTTATCTTATGATATTGATGAAATTGATACATAGAGGGCAGTAGTACAAGTTGATTGGACTTGAGAACCTCTATTAGCACAGTTAAGTATAAATATGATCTATATGTAAACCAAAGTACAGGCCGAGTGAGATTCTCTGACTTTTTTCCACTGTCTGCCCCTCAAGCCTGTGAGAAATGGAATAGTTCTTGCCCTATCAGTAAACAAAGGATGTCACAGTCTTCAGCACTTGCAGCCCTCCAATGTGAGCCGGCGGGCCCTGAGGCACTCAGGATATGCAAATACAGAATGCAGGCCCCAGAGAGCTGAGGTGCATATCAAAGGAAGGAATTCAGTGAGCCCAGGCAAAGAAAAGCGCCGCATTCCTGACCTTGGGAGAGCTGGTTTTCCTTAGTTAACAATCACCTTTGGATGTTCCCCATTACCTGCGCCAGTTCCCTGCCCTGTCCCCTCCCCCCGGTACTTTAACTCAGGAAGGAAGGAGCGCAGAGGGACTCGGCTGAATAAGGGGCCTGCGCGCCTCGGGAGGAGTTTTCAGCCGCTTTCCCCGCAGTCGGGAAGAGGGGCGCTGACGCTGCAGCCGGACCCTGCGCCTCCCTTGCCCCGTTTCCCCTCAGGACGCTCAGGCCGACCCCCTCCTCACGCCCACCAGGTCTCGCGAGCCAGGACGAGGGCAGGGGCGAGAGGACGGACCAAAGTTCCCGGGAACCAGACGCTGGAGGCCGCTCTTTCTGCACAGCAGCGGCGGGTGGCAGCGAACCCCTGCCCCTCAGAAGCTGGTCTTGTGCTGCCGCCCGGGCACCGGACCAGGCGGAGGGTCGTCGCCCACTTACCCAGCCCGCCGTCCCCGCGACTGTCATGGCTTCGGCCGCCGGGGCACCTCCAGAGCCGGCAGCCTCAGTGAGGTCGCCCTGCCCTCGGGCTCCGGGGCAGTTCCGTGAAGGCGGAGGGAAGAGACCCCGCCTGAGCCGGGAGTTCCAGCTCTGAGGAAACGCGGGCTCTGTTCAGCGCGCAGTGGGTGGGACCGCTCTGCCCCAAGGCCTTCCGGGAGGGAGCGGGGCGGCGGGGGAGGGAGCCGCCAGGAGCGCAGGGCCCCGTCGGGGGTCCTGGAGGGGCGGCCCGGCCTGGGGGCCACGCCCATTGTGGCCGCAGCCCAGGCCTTTTTCCTGGAATCCTACACAAAAAAACTAGAAAGATACACAGTCTATAGTAAATACTCACAAATGATTGTTGCTGCTGTGCTCACTTTTCTATTAAAGGTTTAAAATCCATAAAACACTTTAAGTTCAAAATTAAATGAGAATTTTTACCTTTCTAATTATGTCTCTGATATTCACAGTTGTGGTTAATGAATCAGAGACTGTGGCATCACTAGTTAAAAATCAGCTTGTTAAAAAAATAGAACTCATGCCCACCGGACCTACTGAATCACAATCTGCACTTTTACAATCTCCCCAGTGTACTCGTGTACCCATGAATAGTTGAAAGGTACATTTCTACCTCGACAGGTCTTTTCTCTATGAGAAATACACACATTTTATCCAGTTTGATATAAATAAAACACTCAAAAATGCATATGCCTGTGTTGAAACCATCATTTTATCATTTCTTTTCCAGACAAGTATAGTCTCTATACTGGTTTTGTGGATCACATGCCATACTCTTTTCTTGTAGTTAGAAATAAGGTAGAGAAAGTTACTTTGTAAAAAAAAAATTATATATATATATATATATATATATATATATATATATATATATATATATATATATATGTATTAGT
This sequence comes from Balaenoptera physalus, assembly GCF_965194825.1. Classification (NCBI taxonomy): domain Eukaryota; kingdom Metazoa; phylum Chordata; class Mammalia; order Artiodactyla; family Balaenopteridae; genus Balaenoptera; species Balaenoptera physalus. Next base: position 60,486 of record NW_028124525.1, read on the forward strand.
GGATAATTAAAGAGACTCTTCTAAATTAAAACCTTCTCTTAACTTGCTGTTTTCTTCTTGGGTCATATTATGAACACTTCCCGTGGCCACATGGCATGTGTACGTTTAATTTCAGGGACTGCTGACATTCCAGGATGTGGCCATAGATTTCTGTCAAGAGGAGTGAGAATGCCTGGACCAAGATCAATGGGAATTTTACAGGGATGTGATGTTAGAGAAGTATAGGAACCTGCTCTCCTTGGGTGAGGATACCTTCCTTCCAGAATTCCTTATCCAACCACAGGGTTTGGAGTGCTTCATTTGTAGAATATCTCCTGGAATCTTCTGCTTCCTACAATAGGGTTTCAGATTGCAACGTTTCAGGAAAGATTGGGAGTTTGTGGGTATAATTTTTCTTATTCTTTTAAAATTGCAGCCTCCCTTTTAATATACTTTGTAACTGCTTGGGATGTGTCTATATGAACTGTGTACTATATGCTTCTGTTATAGTCCTTACAATATTTTATTGCCTTATTTTCTCTAACAATTTTCCATGGATTCTTTGGGCTTAAGGTATATTAAAAGGGAGACTGCGAATCTGGGACTTCCCTGGTGATGCAGTGATTAAGAATTCGCCTGCCAATGCAGGGGACCCGGTTCGATCCCCGGTCCGGGAAGATCTCACGTGCCACGGAACAACTAAGCCATTGGGCCACAACTACTGAGTCTGCACGCCACAACTACTGAAGCAGGTGTGTCTTGAGCCCATGCGCCATTTATTTTTGGGAGAATAAAACCACTTCTGAGTGATTAAAATTTAGGCCAGCTAGTCAAAATGCTTTATCACCTGTTCTTCTAAAACACTGGTCAATGGAACAAGTTTTCCTAGGGATAACAGTGTAATTGTATTCTGGAGTTCATATGGGCAATATGGTTTATGACCTTGATGCTGGATCACGACATTTCAACGGTATAACTGCTATTAATTGTCTGTTTGTTCAACGATTAAAGTCTCACGTGATCTGAGTTCAGACTGGAGTCATCCTGGTTGGTTTCTGTCTATTGCAGATTTCTTCCAGTATGAAAGGACAAGAGCAATACGGCTTCCTTTACAAAATGTCTTCAAACTAAATGATGATATAATCTACATTCAATTAATTTATACATACCCTACTGTAGAACAGGGTTCGTTACGCTGGCAGAGCCCGGTAATTATGTAAAACTGAAACTTTTTCTGCACTGGTTCAAGTCCTCTTCCTAAGAATATGTTTATAATCAACATTCTTTCACAAATTACCCAATTTAATTCACCATAGCATTCCTCATATTAACCAAATGGAAAATCCTAGGCTATATACAAATCCAGAAAGGGCCAAAAATCATCCGCCCCCATGGATGATTACAACCCATTGCTGAGGCATTCCAATTACTTATTAAAGAACCACTATGTCCATCAACATCATCAATTTATATATTATTGCCCCAATGCTAGCCATAACCCTGCCTCTCACAACATGAATTCCTCTTCCCATATCTTATCCACTAATTAGTATAAATGTAGGCATATTATTTCTATTAGCCATATCACACCTAGCCATTTATTCCATCCTCATATCTGGATGAACTTCACATTCAAAATACTCACTCACTGGAGCTCCAGGAACAATAGCACAGAGGATCATCTCATATGAAGTAATGTAGCAGTTATTCTATTCTCAGTCTTACTGGTAAATGGATCATTTACACTTTCAACAGTAATTACTACACAAGAACACCTATGACTAATTTTCTCCTGACCCCTACCCAGAATTTGATTATCTCCGCAGTAGCAGAAATCCAGTGAAGCCCCACTTGATTTAACAGAAGTAGAATCAAAACCTGTACATGTCTTCAATGTAGAAAATGTAGCAGGCCCATTCACCGCGTCCTTCCTAGAGAATATGTCAATTTCCCTATAATAAACGTTTCCACAGCAATCTATTTTTAGGAGCATTCGACAATCCCTAGGTGCCAGAATTATAGATTCTTTCATCTTGTAAATATAGTTTTCTTTAAAAAATAATTTTTATAGTTTTACTACCTTTAAACAAAATGTACTCCATTGCTGTGGAATATTCCTTCATAGGAGCGTGCATGGTTCATTTCTGCATCCGTCTGTGATGGCCTTCAGGTTCCTTCAGGTTTGGCTCCTGTGGCTGCCAGTCCATGTCCGTGTGTCCTGGTGCAGGGCTGGTGGGTTTGTGTTCAACTGGGAGGAGCACTGTGGGTCTCTGTGCACGGACTTCGCTATCTGAGGCCCGATTGCTTCAGAAGTGGTTGCATCCCCCCGTTGCGTACCAGGCTTTCCATTGCTCCACATCCTGCTGATATTTGATACTATGTCTTTCATGTCTGCCATTCTGGTAGGTGTATGCACAGTATTTTTCTTATGGCTTTAATCCCTCTGTTGTTAGTGAAGTTGTGCATCTTGTGGTATTCATGGACTATTTCCTGTTGTTTTTGGAAAAGTTTTAAAAATTGTGGTCTGGTACACATAACATAAAATGTACTATCTTAACCATTTTTAAGTGCACATTTCAGGGTCAGGAAATAATTCACACTGTTGTGCAAACCTGACCACCATCATCCTCCAGAACTTTTTCATCTTGCAAAATTGAAACAGTCCCCATTAAACACTCACTCCCCATTGTCCCTCCCTCAGCCTCTGGCCCTCAACATCCTACTTTATGTCTCTATATTTCCGACTGCTCTAGGGGCCTTGTATGAGTGGATCAAGCACTGTTTGTTTTTTTGTGTCTAGCTTACATCACTGAGCATAATGCCCTCAAGGTTCATCCCTGCTGCATCCTGTGTCAGAATTGACTTCCTTTTTAGGCTGAATAGCATTCCCTTGTATTGATGGACCGTGTTTTTCTTCTCCATTCTTCCCTTAGTGGACACATGTAATATCTACATTCATTTCTGCTGTCATAATATTTGTGGAATAAAATCAGAAAGTCCTATGAATCAAAAGTCATTTGCCATTAACTTTTTTCTTAAACTTTTTTGTTGTGGAAAACATCAAGGCTAAGAAAAGGGAAAAATACATGTCAGCTTCACTTGTGTTCAGGAATTAATGCTTTACGGATTCACTTTATTCCCTGTGTGTGTGCTATGCGTGTGCATGTGCCTGTTTGCATAAATATGCTGTGCATGTGGATAGGTATGTGAACTTGCACACATTAGTGTGTGCATGGGCATATGGGTGCATGTGTGTTCACATGCTAGTGTGTGAATATATTTGTGCTGTGCACGTGCATATGTTTGTGTGTGTGCTGTGCCTGCCTGTGCGCACACCTGTGTGTTTGCTGGAACCACTTGCAAGTTGGCTGCAGACTGAATTGTGCCCCAGATATATCCGCACGCAGCTGCTCTAACAATCCTGCGTAGCCACGTAAAGGTCACAGATCTCAGGGATTTAAATGGAGGGAGCAGGATATCCTGACACAGAGTTTGTCTTCCAATGACTGTCACTGTCTCAGTAACATCCTTCACACCTTCTTTAAGCCGCATTCAGGGTCCAGTTTAGACTCCCATTACATTCAGTCACCTGTCCCAGGTCCCCTAAAGCAACAATGTCACCGTTGGAGAGCCCGGCCAAGGCTGGGGGTGCCCCTCCTGTTGGCCTGGCCTCCAGGCCCTGCCCTTGGCTCCTGTTTCCTCATATCTCAGCCAGGCCCCGACTTGGATCGGGCCGCCACCTCTTTCCTCACAGGGTCCCATCACCCAGTCAAGGGGGTTCATTCTCCCCCTAAACACAGCATCAGGAGTTGGGGGCTGACAGTCCACACTGGGTCTCCTTCATGTGAGACCCTGTGCTGTTGAAAGAGCAGGCACCCTGCCCTCGGGGGTGGGGGACTGGGGGGCGACATGCGGCCCACGATGGGCAGGCGGGTCTCCGGGTGGGGCGAGCCAGTGTGCAAGGAGTTCCGCGGTGGGTTCTCCTCTCCAACGGCTTCTGTGCCCCTACCTCTCCCCGTGCCTCCCCTCGAAGACAGCGCGGTGCCCGGGTTGGGAACCATGGGAGCCGTCAGCCACCGCCCCCTCTACACACACACACACACGCACACGCACACGCACACGCACACGCTGCAGGGAAGCAGGACCTGAGTGCAGGGCTCTCAGCGGCCCTGAGCGCCCCGCCCGGAATCGGCCAGCCGAATGGACAGACCGGATCTCCCGGCCCGGACCATGCAGGACTCTCCTGACCTGGCTTGCAGTGTGGCCACCTCCTTCTGGAAGCCTGGGAGTCTGGAATCAGGCCACTTCTTGTCTGTCCTGGCAGCAGACTGGGCTGCACTCTAAGAAGTTCGTGGCTCGCCCGTGGATCCTGACCATCAGGTGGCCAGAGAAATTGGGAACATTTCTGTTTTACCTGTTGAAATGTTTAATGACAAAGATTTTGTTCAGTTTCCTGACGTGGGTGTCCAAAGATGAGAGACCCATGTGTGTGATCTGTACCCCCTATGAGATCAGCCCTAAGCTAGTTTAAACATGATCAAGTTGTGTCTACATGGTAGATTTAGACCTCTGCATGTCCTGTCTACTGATTATGTTTAGAGCTGACCATGTGTTGTCTATAATAAGAAGATTTAGACCTGACCATGTTCTGTGTACGCTAGGACTATGGGGACCTGGGTAGAGACCCGGCCTGGCCTCAGTACTGGGAAGCTCCGTGCCTGCATCTGAATGTCAGTGCTTAGATGTCTAGGGTCTGGAGATGAGGTGGGCTTGTCTACATAACAGCCTCTCTTCTGAGTGTGGTGACCTGGTCCTCCCAAGGGTCAGTGCTATGGTCGGGGCCTTAGTCTTAATCCCTGCCAAGGTTCACCTTCCCTGGGGCTCATGGAGAATCCTCAGGAGGACTACCTGGCAATAATTCCAATTTACCAGCACGTGCATGGTGCATAGGGAAGCAGGTTTAGCTGCTGAATTGATTGCAGGGCACGCAGATCGGGCAAAAGGCCGATGGGTGACAGCTGAGGCTGCTGCTGAGCTCTCCCTCCAGTCTACCGTCCCTACTCAGCAGAGTCCAGAGCTGCCCCTCGGCTTTCTGCCCTGCTCTCCTGTATGTTTTCTCAGCATGTAAGTGAGACGAGAAAGGACTGAACATGCCAGCACCAGGGTCGTGTGTTCAACTCTAGTATGAAAGCTGTACAAACAGTTAAAATCACACAGAACCAAAGTGAGGACAGGAGGACTCCTCTGGGCCAAGTGTGGGGAAAGGAGACCCACCTGACACTTTTTCCCATCCCAGGAGGTCCCAGGGACCCAGCTTGTTTCCACATTGGGGGAGCCCCCTGCAGAGCCATGGTGTCCTGACCAAGGGGACGTGTGACCCCAGGTGCAGGGTCTGGGGAGGTGAGGTCACCCTGGGACTGTGGACATGTGACCCAGGTGGAGGGGTCTGGGGAGGTGGGTCACCCTGGTGAGTGTGGATGTGTGGCCCCAGGTATAGGGTGCGGGGACTGTGTGGGTCTCACCATACCTGCATGGGTCAGGATCACATGGATAGGGAGACCGCATATGCGCTCTTTGCCTGCAGTGTGTCCTGTCCCCTTTGAGATTTCCAACCTCTGCATTAAGGGTGTTGTCCTGATTAACCTGTGGTTCCTTTTCTTCTCTTCATCTTGTCACAAACATATGAGGTCAAGAATGTTCGAGTGGGTTGCTGCTCTGTGTTCCGGTGAGTGACAACACTTGGTGGTATCGTATTAATACTATAGCATATCATATGTCTAATCTAT